>NW_016690411.1:588874-885553 GCF_001604755.1 Lepidothrix coronata | reverse complement strand
TCCTACACACACACACAAATATCCTTTCCTTTCTCTCCTGAACAGATTGTAGCAAAGGGAGAGGTTTTCCTGCAAGTCTGCTCTCCTCATTTTTACTGTATTTCAAAATTTTCAATGAATTCATAGTGATAAACGCTTCCTGGGCAGAGAATAATGAACACAAGGTGCCTGCTAGTCTGAGGGGCTCTGGATTAACCTTGCAAAGGTGTCTTCAGGTTCTGTTTCAAAAGCTATTTCTGTCCGTTTTTTATTTCTGAGTTGGTGTGATCTTCTGTAACCAGACTGATTTTTGTAATACCAGGTATCCCTGTGTGTGGTGTCTGGCCTTGATAGTGCACTACTTTATGCCCTTCTTACTAAAGAGAGTGAGAATGACACCTCTGAGTTTGTCTGGAAAAGAGTTGGTTATGTGGGGCCATGAAGCAGGATCTATTAACACACTGTGAAAACCGCACATATGATGGGAAAATTATTCTTAGAACGAGTGTTTTTGTGAGATCTGGAGTTACATATTGAGGCTAGCTCTTACATTCAGCTGAGCTGTATTTGGTGCAAGTCCTTAGGTAATGAGGCACAGGAGGTGTGATTCTCTCTCTCTCCCTCTCTGTCAGTGTGGAGGCAGGCGAAGGCCTAAGCATGCATCTCCTCCTGTGCCGCTGCTGCTGGGGACACCAACACACTGCAGTCATCCCACCACTGCCGGCCCTTTGGATGGACCTGCTACGTTATGTGACATGGATCATTTCCAGTCAGCCTTGTATCTGTGAGTACTTTGCAGCAGCAGGGAAGTGATGTGAAAAGGTTATAGAGATAAAGGATCAGGCCCATTATGTCCCTTGATGCACAACTCTATTCAGCCAGGCATAAAGAGCAAATAAAACCAAGTGATTGAATTCACATATATTCAGTTGTTAAACCAAAGCAATGTTCAGTCTAAATTATCTTCCAGTTGAAATCACTGGGATGGGTATTAATGGTAATAGTTTTAGAATGAGGAGACAGTGAGTAAAGCGTGCAAAGAAAGTTCAGGGGTAGCTACTGGCCCCAAAATGGCAAACATTGCAGTAAAATGTCACTAATACTATTTATTATTTTTGACTTGACTTGAGGGTGGTGGTTTAGTATATTACATGTTCACTGTAAGTGCATCTAAATATATATGCATTACTTGAGAGGAAAAAAACCCTGATGTTTTCCTTTTATATGATCTTCTGAATCTGCCCTGTAATTTTCTCGTTTCCCCCGCTTCCAGAAATGGGTTGTTTTAGCTCTTAGCTACCATGGAGCTGGCTATTGAGAACGAAGAAAAAAGCAAATCACATGCTAGCAAAGAGAGACAGTTTTTGATTTTTTCTATAGTTTGTGTCAGTGTGAAATCCATAACACAAAGTAAAAGGATCAGGATTTCTGTGAGAAGGGTCACACTGCTGCTTCCAGTCTCCTACCCTGCAGACCCTCTCAGCACCTTCATTGTCAATGCCCATGTGAGCGTCTGCCAGCAGCACAATAATGTAGCCAGGCTGCACCTCTTCCTGGGCAGGGAGTGTGTGTGGAATAAAGGAATTATTCTGTCAATTCAGTCTTGGCTACCATCTTTCCCATGGGCTTGTCTGTCTCTTCTCTATCACAACTTAAATGTGCACCTGCCATATGACAGGGTGCGAGGGACAGGGCTCACAGCTCACTCACATTCAGGAAAATGGTGTCACCAAGAGCTCAGTGTATTATCCAGGTGAGATCAATACAGCCCAGAGACTCAGAATTAGGACTGTCTCCCATGAAGGCATGGCTGGATATGATAGTAAATAATGCAGTCCAGGTATGAATCTGTATTAATTGCTGATCAAAGCTGTGTGAGAGCTTTTCTGACAAAAGAAATGTCTTTATAATTACACTCCACACCACATATTTAACTCTTCAACAAGAACAAAATATAGAGCCTTTTATAGCAAAGAGTCAGAGCAGGCAGGTCAATGCCACACCCAGTCTTTTGGTAGAATATCTGTGCTGCAGCATCACAGCACTTCCTACAGTGAGTCCTTCTTCCCTCTGCAACTCCTTCACTGAGCCACTGAGCCTGCAATATCAGATCCTCAGCATCAATATCAGAAGTTTTGAATTCTCTAGTAATTTAAAGCTCTGAGAAGCTAGAGGATCCTGGCATCTTGTAACCCCTCAAAGGGAGTGATCATTATGATCACAGGACTAAACTTTTCATGTATTGCTAAACCTGTTTTCAAACAAAGGACCACACTCTGTGAAAGAAAATTCTTAGGAAATTTCACAGGTTTCATTCAAGGGCCCTGGAACTCCTGCTACTGTTAATTTTGCAGTTGTTTGCTCTGTAAAGATTGAAAATCTTTCAATGCCCAGAAAAAGAACTGCTTAGATGAAGTTTGTTATCCCTCACCTCTCCTTTCTCCAGTGATATTACCAGAAATAAACGGGACAGAGGAAATACTTAGTTATTGCTTTATTGGGTAACACCTTTTCAAATTTGGACTTTTTTTTGTTATATTTTAGTGAGTCCAAACCAGTATTGAAAACTCTGTCTGGGAAACTCCCAGTGAGATCAAAGGATTTTTTTTTTTAAGTAATTGTAATTTATTGATAGAATATCAGAAACTTTGAAAAGCCCGAAACTTAGACCACTTATAGCACCTTGAGCATCTCAAAACAGAAACTTTGCCTTCCCATGCTGCTGCTGCTGCTTAAAGACTAGAACTCTCTTTCATTTCACCTCTTCACTGTATATGGCAAAAATAGAGTTGTTTGAAGCCAGTGACGTATGGAAGCAATTCATTTCCCAGCAACAGATGCCACCATAACCAGCACAAACAACCAACTCAGCAGGGTCATGCAAGAGGGTAGAATGCTGAAAAATAATTTTTCAAGCCCTATTTAAAAAAAACACAGCACATTATTTATAGTGCATTGTTTTTCAGTACACACCTGCAATGTTTTGCTGGCTATTGCACTGGATACCTAAGTGAAGGGAAGTTAGTTTATCACTTGCAGTTTTTCCTGACATTCCTGTCTACCTGAATGCTCTTGATACACTGCAGTTTTGCCCTCACCACTAGGCTCCCGAGCCCTATACAAGTTTTGTATGACATGTTCCTGTGGCTTTATATCTTCTGTAAACTTCATGGGCTAAGATTAATATGTAATATAAAATGGGAACAATAAGAAACTTTGCTGTTTTTTAACTTAATATTGATTCATATCTTCCTTTTTCTCTTTGAAAGATTTATCAAAAGCATCAAGGAGCAATATTTTACACCCTAAGCGTAAGTGTCCCACTCCTTCAAATTGAATTATGAAGTAGGCACTGGAAAGCTCTTTCCAGTTATTTGGGAGAATGGGACCCTTAGAAAATGGGACACTATCTACTTTGAGTCTGCTTTGACAGGACAGCAGGATGTGTGATCCTTTCAGTTAGAGGGATCCACGCTACTTAGATTCCTGAACAGAAAGCACAACTTTCTGGCCAACTTCATTTATGCTGATACTTCAAGATGGCTTTGTGTCAGCAAATATTTACAGGGAAAACTGCAAACCAAGGTGAGGGTAACCGGTGCAGTTCTGTAAGTGCCATAATTTTTGCCAGAAAATGTTTCTGTCACAGCTGTGCCACAGGGACGCCTCATAAGTCTTTTCCCAATCGGGGGGGATTAAGGCTGTGCTGCTGTGATGGAAGCTGTACAATCGGAGAGGGACCCACTGCAGGAGAAATTCAGTGAACTGACTGAGACTGCCTGACTTGACTGAAAAGAACCACCAGTTTCCCACATCCTGGTCACTTTTGTTTCATGTTGAACTATGAATTAGGAAAGTCATGTAACAGCTGGGAGGTGGTTTTCCCAGAGTGTTCGGGCACTTCTGGTACAGGTTATTGGTTGTGAAGGGATTGACACAAAGCGAGCAGGCTTTGATGCATGGCAGCTCAGTGCAGTCTTAGACAGCACTATCTGAACAGAAGTGCCAAAGATGATCTAAACAAGAGGAGGAAGAAAAGGGCTAGTGCTGTCAGACACATACAGCTGCTGAGGAGAAAAGCTATCCTGTAATACCAAGTATAGAGAAGTTCAATAAGTTCACTTTGTGTGTCAAAACACATTGCAGAAAAAACTATCCACAGAATGTGGCAGCAAAAGGGAATGAATGTAATCACAAAATAGTCAATAAAATAGAGTGAAAATATAAAATAAATGTTAGGTGGAGACAAATGCAGAAATACTCCATTTGTTAGTGCCAGTAAACAACAGAGTATTCACTATCTTTCACAGGTAAATCATGGAAAAATGTTTTGCATTCTCCTGAAAAACTCATGATGACTTTAAATGAGAAGAACACAGAAAACAGTTTTATATTAAGGTTTATGCTTTGACTGCAGAATAATCTGGAATGGCTTGTGTTTCATGAGCTGTACCTTGAAAAGGTATGATAAAGTCTTATTGGTCACAAAAAATGGCAGAAACAGAACAATGAAAGTAACAGAAGTTATAGTTGGGAAAGATTTGGAAATGGACATTATGCTTCTTGTTGAAGCTGAGCAAATTTCCCAAGTTCAGAGAATCTCAAAAAAAGGATCTTTTTATTTTGTGAAAAAGAGAAAAAAATAATTTGAGTGTTTCATTTATACAACCATTTTTAACTGTATCTTATTTAAGATACATTCACTCCCTTAGATGGAAAAAACCAGACTTTTAAAATTGGAGAAAGGATGTATTACTGGGACACTGTATTACTGGATTATATAAAGTGTCCCCAGGGAATTGAAGTAATATATGAAGGGAAGTTTAGGCTCAAACCAGATAAGTTACTTCTATCAACATGTTCCAGCAACTATTTACAGAATTCACACCTGACTAGGGATGGTATAATGCTAGAGCTGCATTGCTGACCACAGGATGGAGATGGTGACATAAAGGCAACAGAGTAAGGAAAATTACATTGGCTGTGCAGAGAGTTTACACAATACTGCAAAAGTGCATATGCTCCAACACATAAGGCCTTAAATCAGAAAGTGACAAAAGACATGAAGCTTTACATACCATAAATGATGCTGCTTGTAGCAAGTAATCAGACAACCCACAAGAAGAGAAGCTGATTTAGTTCTGGAGTAGGTACATAGGACCCAAGTCAAGAAGTAGTTATCAGAGAACCACTTCTGGACTGAAAGTCAACATGTTTTTGAGAAGGAAAAGGATAAAAAAAAAATCCACTGCAGTAATATTTAAGCTTGAGAGAGTGAGCAGCGAGCAGCTTAAAATGAGGAAGTTAGCTAAAAGAAAAATGAAAAGAACATCTAAAAAGATATAATGCAAACAGCATGGAGGCAGGCTGGAGACAAAGTGTATGAGAGACTCAGAATAATCACATATAACTCATAATTTTTTTTTCTTAAAATATAAAAATCAACTCTCTTTTAAGCTAAAAAACCCCAACCCCAAATTGAAAACAGCAGAATGTAGATGATTTTGGAAAGACACCCTTCAAAAGTGTAAGTCTTCTCAATGAAGAAAGATGGGGGGGGGAAAGCATAAAATCTGTCAATTTAAATATAAACCACAGTATTTTGAGAATCAACTTTCTCCAGACACAAAAGTTAATAATTCTTTTTTGTTAAAATAACCACAGTAGAAGCAGAAGGCCTCCCAGAGAGATGACTAGGAAGACAAGCAATCAAGGTATTATTAATTAATATTATGGTTAATTAATAATTTAATATTGAATCAAATGGTTTAATTAACATTGAATTTAAGAATTTAATTGAATTTAAATTGATATTGAATTTAATTAATTGTTTTCACTGATGTTCACAACAAAGAAGGTTAGAGAGATTCTCACAATCTGAGGAACCTTCTCAATGTTTGTCATCATCTGGAGTAAATGATATCTAACAACAAGAATTGCCATAAGGAGATGTACACCTAAGAAGTATTTTGAAGGAACTTAAGCATGATGTTTCTGAACTAACTCCTGTAGCATATAACCTGTTGCTTATGCCAGCCTTGATGCCAGAAGAAATGTTTTAACTGTGGTACCATCTTAAAAAAGGACTCAAGGACTGATCCTTATAGTAACAAAATATAAAGCAGACACATTTTTATGCTATTGTAAAAGAGCCATGTTGTTGTCATGTCTAGAGTATTGTGTAGTTTTAGCCTAACCAAATAAATAACCAAAAAAATAACACCATGGACCCAGAAGAGACGAAGAAAGCACAGATGACCAGACATGTGACACAGTTTTATGGTAAGATGAAACAGACCAGGATTTGTCATTTAGAAAATTGGAGTGGATAATGTCACATCTATGTCATGATACATGGTATAACAGAGCTAAATAGGGGTGTGTTATTCTATGTTCCTTCCTATCTAAGGAGGTATAGGCTTAACCATTTAAAAACATTTAAAACAAACAACATACCTTTCACTCATTATCTCATTAAAATGTGAAATGTATTGCCATAACATATCACTGAGATCAAGCTTATATCATCTGGTTCTCTCCCGCTGCTCAGCAGCGAGCAAACACTGCGATTATGATGGAGGGTCCAGCTCAAAAAGCCAGCTTATTGCTGGTGACTGAGAAGGCAAAGAATAAATCCTTCCTGCTTCTTCCTGTTTACCATAAATTCCTGCTGCTGATCATTGCTGAAGTCAGGAGTTGAGGGGACATGGAGTGTTCATCAGCTCCAACAAGGTTCCGTTTTCATGATGTTATCATCATAATAGTAATAATAATAAACCTCAGAAATGACTGCCTGTTATTTGTGAAACGTTTTGATTTTTGACAACTGGGTATCTGATGAAATTCACTAATATGGTTTTAACATAAAGTTGTTTTAACAAGCTTCAGACATCCTTTAGGTGGGCACTAATTCCACTGTTCCGTCTGGTGTGTGCTCAACTGCCTGGAAAGGAGGTAACTGACACAGCAAGCAGCATTTAGCAAGATCACTGTTTTCATGTTCAGATGTATCTTGTCACTAGGTTAGATGAGTAGCAGCTGGAGTAGCAGCTGCATTTTTTTATGTATACATATATTTATAAAATATGTATGTATGTGTATACATATGTATGTGTGTCTATGTAAAAATATACAGATAAAATCAACCTGGTAAATCTCACAATTTTTCCCAAACATAGCTTTAAACTATTAATTCTGTGAGCCACACTCACTTTTTGTATGTGAAAAAAGTGAATACTCTTACAAAATGTTTTTCCCCGGCTTCTTGGAAGTTCATTTTTTTTTCTGCTCAGTAAGAATTTTATCATAATTTCATGCCCCCACACTTCATGGTCTGTTACTTGGTCTATTACTCTCACATTTTACTTGATAAGGTCCTGCTTCCTATGATCTTCATTTCTGAGTTTTGATTCTTCACAGCTGCTGCTTTGAAGTCTTAGATAACATTCTGAGCATTGCACACTGTTCCTGGTTTTAAACTTTTCATTCAACTGCAGTTCATAGCTCTGTTTCTCCCAAACAACTTTTCAATAAATGTTACATTCTAATATTCTAAAATGAATGTTTTGCTTTTAATCAGGGCAGAACTGTGCACTCCTTTCTTAAAAATAGCTAGTAACTTCTGTCAAAAGGTTTATTCTCATTTTCAATCCTTTCTTCAAAGGAATTTAAGTCTGTTGTTACTCAGTTCAGGAGGATTCTGAGTCACTGTGTATTTCACATGTGCAGGGAAGTGAGAACTGATGCTCATACTTGTCTTTGTGCCCTCTCTTTCACCACCATATTCTTTTTGACCCAATCCTGTCCAGGACCTGGCAAAGCAGCTGTCAGTAACTTACTCCTCTGGATAACATGAAAGTGTGCTGGAATAGTGAGTGTGTGTGTTGTTGAATGGCTGTTAGCTGGAACCAAGCAGACATAAAACCTTAGGTTTAGCCCTTGCTTTCCCTCTTGATCTACAAGATCTAAAAGAGTGAAGATGAATCTGGACTGCAGGTCACCATCGGGTAAATATTTCCCAACCTTTAGATCTTTAGTTATTAATTTGAAAAAATTGGTCTGTGGGTTTTTTTCACTTTCTTGAACGGACAAAATATGAGCAAGGACCTCATCTCACATGTTGAGCTGAGGGTGTTTCCAATCTCAGGGCAATAAGGATGTATGAATGGAGAGCTGAGGTCACTGTGGCTGGAGCAGTACTGCAGATATTCGCACTGTTTTCTCTCCTCTGTGTGTTTTTTCTGGGAAGAGTCCTAATTTTTTCATACCTTAGACCTTTCTGTGCAGTGTCCACAGATATGTCTATGGATACAAACATGCAGTTCTCATGTAAGTTATTTACAACCATGTGAGAGCACAGATGATGCATACTTAGAATTAACACTTGCAAATTGACACCTTGTTCAATTATACACACTGAGTCATAAAGAAATGACAAACTTTTGCCAGCATTAATCTTTCTTCAGAGTCATGATATGGGGCAGAATTATAATAATGAAATATCCTTATTATACAAAACTACTTACAGATATTAGCAGTGCCCTTAGGTATAGGCAGATAAGAACCAGGGCTCCATGGTCGGCCCTGGTAATTCTTCTTGCATTTTCCACAGTCTGGGCCAGTTGTGTTATGCTCACATTCACAAAGTAGTCTTTTGTTTTCTTCTTTACAGCCAGTAGCATGAAGGTTGCACTTACACCTATTTTTAAAAGGCAAAAATAAAACAAAGTGGGGTGAGGTGGGTTTGAGTTCAGATCATCTTAGAAAAGCATGTCCTACAGCAACCACTTGATCTCTGTGTTGTGGCTGTAGTATTGTTCTGCCGTGCTTTGTAAATAGCAAGTTGCAGTATCTTCAGCTTGCACAGGCCTAAAAGTAGAAATTTCACCACAACTCCAAGATGCTGAATCCTTTCTTGTTTTCACTAATTCAGCTCCACTGAGAGCAACTAAATTATTCATAATTTTTACTACAGACTGGTCTATAATCTTGTAGGAATTCAAGAGTTACTCACTATTCCCAGGAACAAAACAAGTGCTCTGCTCATGTCCTTAGAGAATCTGGCCCAAATTAAGATCCAAATTAGGCCCTGAGAAAACAGACTTCAGTTAAACATCCTCTGCAATGCCACGCTTTGGTAGAAGGGAAGCTCACTATAATGATGTCTTGCCATTGTTCAGAAACTAGTGTCTTGCTATTCTTTTTCAGCAAGTGCTATTCTTGCTCAGCAAGCACTATCTTGCTCTGAAAGGAAAAAAAAATTTCCTGCTGTAATTTGATATAGCTGTAGTCACTGAAGGTCAGAGGAAATATTTTGGTAGGCACACTTAGTTTTACTTGGGAAAGAACACCTAATTGAACCTTGTGACAAAATCATTAGATAAACTGGATTCTGCATCTGGTCTTCGAACAATTGTATTTTCTTTAAATTCCCCTCTTTCCCTGAAACTGGGACACTTACAGAGTGGGAAGTTAGTTTCATAAACAGTAAGGCATTGTCACCTCTTTCCATCCCTTTCCAACAGATATCAAAGTCAGCTCAAATCTGTTTCTGTTGGGGGCTGGAGGGAAAACTAGTATTTAACGACCTTTCCTGTTTGTTTTCCTCATGATTGTACATCTAGTGATTTAAAGGGTTCTCATGTGGGCATGTCACCTGTTCCATACAGTGACCAATAATTAGAGCAAAACAACACATGGAATGGCCAAGTGCAAATTAACAGCTGTCAAGCTGACTTCCATTTGGAAGGAATATGACCTGAAGCAATTGGCCACATACGTATATATCCCCAGGGTAAAACAAGCTTGCAGTTGTCATAAGTGGCTGCTGGAGAGAATCCCTAAGAATATGTAATACAGTAGATGGTGGATCATTCTCCTCAATGCTAGAAATGAAACAGATGAAACTGCTGTTATTTGAGCAATGCTCATTCTAAAGAAAAACATGTTCAGCACCTTTAAAATTGAAATTGCCAAAATGTATTGAATATGCTAGACAACAGAAAGAGCGAGTCATTTTTATACACTGTCCAAAATATTGGTGCTTGAAGACTAAATCAGTTGTGGATTTTCAATGACTGGCCACTGCAGAATGAAAGATGCCTGTCTGGGTGTCAGTGGATGAGATATGCCTATTCACATAGAGATTGAAGATTTTGGTAAATGGAACTGCTATTAAGAAAAGCAATGGGTGATTTTACTGTCTGCACAAATATGAAAATGGAAGACTCCAAACAGGAGAGATATACAATAATAACAAGACCAAAAAATAGGGTCAGAGGAGAAAAGCAGGAGAGACTGTGGAGTCACTAGAAAAAACGAGAGAAAGGAAAAGACTGGATTTCTTTCAGTAGGAGATTTCTGTTTTATTGTAGGGACTCATCAGTGTCAGAGGCAGCAAAATGTTCTAGGTAAGAAGAAAAAAAATGGCTGATTCTGAGGAAAAGCTGTAGTTCCTAGAGCTCTGAAAGGGTGCTGCAGACTGGTAGGGGAACAGAGGTGGGGGAAAATAAATGTATGTCCATCTGCTAATGGGGGTAAATGTGCACAGCTCTTTTAATAAGCACCCAAAAATAAAGAATGGTTGTGTCAGAAAACCTTGTGCAAAATCTCTTTGCACTTCTTAGATGCTGGGCTTGTCTTGTTCCTGGAGAGACAGACTGATCCTTCTCTGGTTTTGCTTGTAGACAGTGCTGACACTGAAAGAGAACAAAAAGCATCTCTAGAAAGCAACGTGGAAGGTACCACGTCTGGGGAAAACTAAGCCAGTATCAAATTCTGTGATGTATGTGGAGCCTTTCTTTAGGAAGGCTGCACTAGGAACTGGGCAATCTGTCCCAGGGACCTCATCAGAGTGTACATATGCACAGTCTTGGAGACTTTTGCAAAGAGAAATGTCTGTTGTGCTTGAGGGACTGACTTCTCTGAATGACTGAAAGAGGTAAATGTGTGTAGCAGGGCTAAGAGATGACTAGAGTACAATAAAAAGTTAATTCTATCTGTAGGATAAGCAGTAAGAAAAATAGAAATATTTAAGGTTACAGAAAGAAGACTATTTATGGACCATGAGAGAACCACTCTAGTGATGAGATACACTGGATTGTGAGTGGTGTGAAAACAAAGCAGCAGAGTCTGGGCCTTTGGCATTTCAGCTGTCAATCAGCTGAGAACCACTGATCTGGTAGCTGACTTGAACTCCAAGCAGATCACTTGCAGGATGAGGACATCAGCTTCCTATGGAAGACTGCCCAAGTTCAGCTCTTTTTTAAGGAAGGTTACCTTTCTTTTGTACTCCGGAGGTAAGGAAATATTTTGTTACCTTATAGAATATCCATGATGATAAATTATTACTGAAAATCCTAGGTACCATTAAACACTTGCTTTGAAGGCAGTTCCTAGCTGTTATTGCTTTAAATCTGAGATAGGAACAAAAGGTTTATGAGATTTACATACAAAGCACATTCAACACCAAATTTCATATAGCCTTTTTCGATCCTCCCATTAGCAGAATGTTGTCGCTTTGGCAGCATGTATAAGAATGGAGGAGTTCTGAAAACCTAAAGAACTGATTCGACATCCTGTGTATTGAGTTCCAGATGACAATATTTTTTGTGCCTATACAGTTCTTGAAATCCAAAGAAAAAAGCCAAAGTCCTGTGTGAGGTATTACGTACACACGCCCAGAAATGCAATTACTGGGTAGCAGTGGATGGGTAGCAGCTGCTTGGCAGACCAAGTAGGTTTGCCTGTGCACGAAGAAGGGACGACAGAGGGAGCTGTAATAAGTACAGCAGGTTGGAGAATACAGGTTAAGGTCTGGCAAATGTGGGAGGACGTATGCTGCAGCCTGTGCACTGCACTGGCAAACAGCCTAAGGGCAAAATCTCATGTAAGGACACAGCAAATGTTAAGGGCAAAGTGCAGTTTTGAGATACAGTACATGCTCACTGTAAATGGCACTGCTGAGGTCTAATGCTTGTATGACTTTACAAAGAATGTCGAAGTCCATGATTATAAATATCAACAACTCCATGGACAATTAGGTCACATATGGGGAGATGCAGGCCTTGAAATAGCTTTCTACTGGAAGAGAAAAGCTATCTGCCTATTATGTCTGGTGACAGTTTTTCCGGACTTTTTTTTTTTTATTGCTCCTGGTGGGGGGCAGCTCTGCCAGTGTTGAGCTTGTGGAAGTGAATGCCTCTGCTCCACAATACTTGCCTGCATTTGGAAACTTCCACCCTGATGTTGCTACAGCACAGCTGATATCCATCTTTCCAGTTCAACCTGTGAGGACTCTCCCTGCTAAGCAGCCTGGTTACAGCACACGCAAGAACACATTTCCCTCAACGTGCAAATTCAATTTGGAATTGCTGGAGATTGATATTGCTGTCCAACGCTATAAACTCTAATTGTGTGGGAGAACAAATTTGTTTTTCTGACCACTCGTCTCTGACAGACTCATTATTTTGTCATAAAGCAACTGAAATGATATTTTTGGCAGTTACATAAGGCGCAGGAAGCACTCTGGCGTGCTGAAGGAGCAGTGCTGTTGTAGTGGGAGCCCTGGGTGCGCTGTGTTCCTCACAGACTCTATTTACATACAGACAACTGACATTAAAATGCTGTAAATATCACCAAGGTAATTGCTAATAGCGTGCTGACGCTCTCGCATGGGAGTGCCAACCAACAGACTGGGGGGCACGTGAGAGGATCGTTGATGTTGAAGAGATCATTCATGAGAAAGAAAGACAAGAGAAGCTCTTTGATACATTTTTAACAACTAGCCATATGTTCCTCACTTAGAAACATCTTTGAATCATTCTAGGTCATTGCCAAAGTTTGGAAAATCAACTTAAAACCAACTTGGAAGACTTCTGCCCAGACCCTTTGCTTTTACATGCCACGAGTCGGCTCTCTGCTCCCAGGTAAACAAAGCCTGAACTTGCAGAGGAGTTGGTATGTTTGCTCTTCACGTTCCTGCCCACATATTGTAAAATACCATTTTACTGCACAGTTTTAATTAGGCATTTTAAAACACTCTTAGGAATGTTAGGAGCCTTAGTCAGCTCCTCGGTGCTAGCAACTACTTCCAGCACCTTGTTACAGTGGTCCTAAAGGGCTCGGCCATGCTTTTCATGACATCAGATGTGTTAAGGCTGTCATCTACATTATGCCTCTCAAGCTTACTAATGACCTTAAAGCAGCTTCACCAGTGAGAGTTCTAATATGATCTAGACAAAGATGAAAATTCCACATTACAAACAGATTTGAAGTAGAGGAGAAATGTAGGTTGAGAAAGTGAAAGTCAAAATATAAGCACCCTTACAATATACCATGAAGTCTTTTGGGTAAAACCAGCTTTGCATTATTTTTCAGATTTTAAATTTTTGACTCTTATGAAGCAAATTCAGCATAACTTGAGAAACTGTATGTACAGGTAAATTACAAAACTTTTGCACCATTGAGTGTGCAAGGTAAACAACATGAAAATACTCAGATAAGTCTGATTTTCCTTTAATTTTTTCTAACAACTGGAACATGTTTTCACATTTGCTGAATATTATTATTCATTATATTGTAAGATTTTTCCATGTCATGTCAAAAAAACCCCACAAAGTATGCTGGTCCTTATCCTAATTTCCAAAGCTTAATAGATTTTGTGGGGATGAAAACAAGTATAAAGGATACTGTCGTGAAGAAATAAAATGACTGCTGGCCAATTTATTTCTGTGAGGATGCAACAGACAGTGAGAACACGCTTACATAAAAGTGATAACAAGACAATTACTGCAATCTCTGCTACCAGTGCTCACTGTAGGGACCATCTGAAGAAGTTCTGAGCTATAAGGGTAAAAAAAAACAACCTAAGGAGGGTTGACAATCAGAAAATGGCATGGGTTGCTGGCTGCAAGTAGTATTGCTGAACAAATGTTCATGTGAAGTAGAAAAGTAAACTCTGGTTTCTATTCTCTTTTTTTTTGATTCATATGAATATCTCAGGTCCACACTGCTGTAAGGAATCAAACTCCAAAGAAGGTACTACATATTTTTCTGGAATTTAGAAACAAGATCCCTGCGGTCTGCTGGTAAAATGTAGACACTGTAGTGAGAGTAATGAAATGTGAGTCCTCTTTTTCACTTGTTTATTTCTGGAAATGCCTTCTGCTGGTCACCAGTCTTTTTCCCTGTCCTTTTCCCTGAATTTATCTAATACATCATAATCTCCCACTGAAAAAAAAGTCCTTTGTGGAATAGGGCTAAATCAATAATAAAGAATAAACAAATTCAGTAATAACAAATATAAATTTGTATAGGTAGATATATTATTCTTTCATTTGCAAAGCAAGGACTAATGTTGGATCAGGTTTTTAAGCTTCTTAAATCTGTAAGTAGCTTTGTGGCTAGAAAAGAAGTTTAACCTGCGCTCAGTAATCCTGCTGCACCTTAGTACCTTAGAATCCAGAGATTTACAGAAGCCTCTTCAACTTTATTCTTCACTGTTTCGTTTTCACTGCTAAATTCGGGAGGAAATTGAATTAGACTCCCACAGGCAGTATGGAAAATTGGGGAAAATAGCTTCTTATTCTCCCTCAGCTGAATATATCTAGTGGGGAACAGCAAAGCCTAGGCACAGAACATGTTTGCTTTGCTTTCTCAGTGGCCTACTTCCAAGCAGTTCGGAGAGCTTGAAATTAAAAAAAAAGCCAACAACAAAATCCAAAAGGGCAGCATAATTCCCTTTCCCGCAGTCCCAAGGCTCACAGAAAGCATTCAGGGCATAGTATTGCCCATTGTTTGCACTAAGCCAGCCCAACATTAAGAGAATGCAAGTGCTAAATTTAATATAAGATTTATTGTGTTCATAAGCTAGTAAACATTTCTATATACTATCAAGTAAATCCTGGCCAATACAAGTAAGAACTATCAGATCACTACAGACCAATTTATATCTCAACCTGTATTTGATTAGTACATTGTCTGATAGATGCACACTGTCTTCCTTCTGAAGGGAAACATTAGTGGGGCAGGTCCTTCTGCCTTGCTGCTCCTTTTCCCCTGCCACTTTCACACAGAGGGCCACAAGCTACCATACCTTGCCAAATAAACTGTAAATGTTTCTGAAATGCAGTAGTTTACCAGATGACATCCTTCCAGACAATCAGAGGCAACTGAAAATGTTTACAGGCTACATCAACAGCACTCATCACAAACACAGAAAGGAGGAGGCAGTAATACTGAGTAAATACTGAGGAGCAAACTCCTCAGTATTTAAGCATGTGAAACTGTTCTGATTTTGTGGCTAGATAAAAAATGTTACAGATCAACAGATATGAAAATATTCGCTTTCTTCAGTCTCTTAGATCCAAAGTCTAAAAATAATCCACTGTTGCTTATGTCTAGTAGAACAGAACAGCTAATTCTGAGTTATTTCAGTTTACCACATAAAAAAATACTCATCCTTAATATTAAATACTTGGATAAACCTAGCCAAGTGGAATGGGCACATGCTTTTTCTAACTTTGATTTCATATTCTCTAAGTGTTAAAGCAGAAATAAATGTCTGAACATATACCCGCTGTTAGCTGCTGAAGAGAACCAACTTCCATTCCCTTCCTAAACATTCATTTTTGCTTTTTTTTCTTCAGAGATATTAGTTTTCATTGAAATGTGTCAATAAAGAGAGTGGCTATAAAATCTGCTAGGGTTTGCCAGCAGCATATTCTGCAAATAATTTCACTCGTGAACACAATTTGCCAGATTCTTAGCTGATGTAAATCCATCTGGCTCCTGTAGATTCAATGAATTTATGTTAGTTCGCACTGCCTGAAATGAGGCCTAATTTGTTTCCAGCTTTCATTCATATTATCCTAGGCTTGGTGGCTGTATTTTTAGATAATGGCAGATAATCTTTTTATAATTTTCACTGGCAGGTCCAAGATCTTGAATAAGCCTGGGATGGAAACTGGGAGTCAGTGGAAGATAAGGAGCCCAGGTGTGATGTGCTTAGAGACAGGACTGCTGAGAAGGTAGGATGCTTTACATTGTTTCTATGCATCTATTTTGGTCTAATTTTTAACTTCAGAAATAGGAAGCTTTTCTTATCTACATGAAGGATGCTGAATGGGAACAATGGCAGTCATGTCTCTCTCAGAGTGGAAGCAAAATCTCTCGCTAAGATGAAGACCAATAATGACAGTTTCTTCCAGTGCTACCAACTGATCATTTAACACTAGTGGTTGTTTGGTAGGTTCCCAGACTACCAAGGAAGAATTGAGATGTACTTAGAGTTTATATCCACTGCTTTTTCTCAAAAATTAGTTTTTCTTTTTTCTTCTCTCTCGAGATTTCCTTCTTTCTCAATGGAATCTCTTTAGTCTCACCCACTAAGTTGCTTTATTTCACACTACAATCAATGTCTTGATACATGGAAGGGATGAGATGGCAGAGGGGGAAGCATGTGTTGCAGAGGTACTACACAGCTAAGGTGTTCTGAGTTGTCATGATGTATCTCCTGTTTTCATTGGTTTGCTCCAACTATCAAGAAAAGCTAGGAGACACTAAAAACCTGAATAACCTCACTTCCCATACTGCTGTGTATTAGAGAGACAAAGGCTACTGGGACAGGAATGCACTCTCTCTCCACCAGCTGGAATAACAAAGTCTGCTTGGCAGTACCCTGCCATAATCCATCTGATAGTGCAAAGAAGTTAAGAAGCACAGCATCTGAGATTTGACAACTGCTCATTGCTATCAGGATATTAAGGAAGAAAAGATTTTATTATTTTAAATTTTTTGCTGCTGTCCAATATCCTGCTTAGCCAGCCTTAATTTGCCATCCATTATTAGGCAGTAAGGCATTATCAACAAGTCTATAGACACAAACAGATACCCAAAACACACTTTCTGTTTTAATTGCTATAATACCACCTGAGAGAATTTAACCACTTTATTACAGCAAGTGTAAAAGTCTGTACCGCAACCTGGTAGATTTTTAAGAATGTGGCACACAAACCTCAGATAAATGACAGATCAATATATCATTGCAAAGTTTTATAGCTTACAAATTTAAAAACAGAAATTAAGAAGTCTTTAGGAGTCACTGTTCGTTTTCTTTTCTCCCGATACAAATCTGAACATTAGACTGGAAATTCCCAGCATTTTACTAATGTGCATCACCACTTTTAACTTTATTGAGAAACCAATTTTCCTGGGTTTAATTTAATTAATAAATACCAGTCTTACATCTGCTCAGCAGCAATCCCAAGAAAGCTGCTCTAAGATGCTAGTGATTACACCAAACTTCCTGTCTTTATTTGTAAGTAGTATTTCACAGCATCAGCTGCCAGCTGGTATCCTGAATTCTTTTTCTCAGCACAACACTGAAAAGGAACAATTTGTTGTGTGGGAGGTCTAGAATTGTGGTCATTAAATTACCATCCAAGCGGACATGCCTACAATACCATTCAAAAATGTTTAACTGTCTGCAGTGGGGGAAATTTTATTCTCTCACGCAGCAATACCCTAAAGTGGGCTGTTACAAATTTGTGTCCACAATCGATGTTGGATGGACCTGACTTAAGCAGAAATACCTTTACTTTAAGCTTAGAGAATGACTCAGGGTGTAGCACCTATTGTGTCACAGTAGGGAATAAAGTATTTTCATGAGACATTGGCAGGAGAGCAGCATTTCTGCTACGTGAGAAACAAGCAAGGTTAATTTCATACTGATTTTGGTAACTTTTTGAGAACTATAATAGAGAAAAGCAGCATAAAAATATCCATGGTGCGCGCAGAATTCAACACCAGGGAAACCAGTTCTGTGAAGCAGTACATCTGCTGCTCTTTTCAAAAGATTTTAAAGCATTTCTGTTTAAGAGACCTCCCATGGACTCATTTAAAAGCTCAAATGTGCCCCTAGTAGTCACTGCTGCAGAGACGGTATATATGGAATAGTGGCGTATGGACTGTAACTGGTTGCCTCCAAGGGAGAGACAATATGCCTTGTGCTACTCTGAGGAATACTCCTGAGAGGAGCAGTGGGTGTAAGCCCTGGCTCAGGGCAGAGACACCCTGCTGTCCTCAACGGGTGTCCTGGACAAGGACTGGCCCCTGCAGCAGCTGGTAGGGCGGGATCCTGCATGTGGGCAGGGAAGAGGTGCAGAATAGCCCACCTCACATACACTGATTTTTGGACACCAGGTATCACTTGACAAAGCGAGATCTCTGATAGCTTTAATGCAATGAGTAGCAAGGTCCTGTTCCTACTGCAGTCAGTAACAGGAAAGGTTTTTCTCTGGGTGCTGGTTATCAGGATTCAGTGAGGAACCTTCTCCCTTGCTCATTCTCTGATAGGCATCTGCTGTGACTAGCTCTGCTTTTAACCCCTTTTGTTCTGTTTAAGTCTGCAGGTGAGGGGATTTTGCAAATCAAACAAAGCTCTGATGAGACTTCCACCTCCTTTCCAAAAAAACACCAAGACCATGGAAAAATTGTTTCCAAGAAGAAGGTGGGTTGTAGTTGAGGGAAAAGCAAACACAAAGCAGAATAATTTACAGAGGTTGTTTAACCCTTTCAGAGCTGCTGGTTCAAGCCAACTCATGGCAGCTCCTGTGATCCCCCCACTGGGCAGGCTCCTGCAGCGACAGGATTCATGCAGGACTTGCAAGGAAATGGAGCTGGAGCAAGGGATAGGAGCCAGCAGGAAAGATTTGGGCAGTTGATCAGGAGGTTGCACTTCTGTTTAAAAACAGCCAGAAAGGAGTCAGACTTTTCTCCAAAGATAAAAGGTCTATTGAAAATATCCTTGGGTTTTTTGCTACATATGTTGGCTGCCTTTTGCTTCAGGTGTACCACCAATACACACAACCAGCAATAAAGCACACGTAGAGAACAAAGGCTGAGTTCTCATTCCAGTAAGTTCTGTTAATAAATAGCTACATACAACGTAACAGTCCCTGAAAAGCCCAGGATTCAAGTGCTTTAAATAGAAAAAATCAGATTTCCTTTCTTTTATCTGTCTTGTTCTATAGGAGATATATTGGGGAAAGGTAAAGAAATATTTATAAAAGCACTCTTTTATTTTCAATATCACCATGAGATGTCTAGGCACTGACTGGACATTTAGAAAAACCAGGGTAAGTGAGGGCATAAGCAGAAATGTAATTCAGGTTGTCTTTTGAGACTCCTGAGAATACAGATGTGAAAACTTTTCACATATGATTTAATGGCCTCTTCATGGATATTTTCCCATTACAAATATGTAAATTATCATTAAATTACGAGGACACAGCCTAGCCAAAAACTAATGCTTGATTCTGATAAATAGCTTAATATTCATCTTTTCAGACTTATACCTTGCTCCTCATCTGCACAGAAGCCATTGCCCGAGATTTATCGTTGCAAACGCTCTGAAAGGCACCTTTTCACACAGGTAAACTGTGTCCTCCTGCTCCCCGCCAGTGGTTTGCTGTTCTGCTGGTTACAGCTGATATTACTCCTTGGTGTTCCCGACTTTAAGGCCTTGGAATCGCCCCTCTCCCTCTGCAGTGCTGCCATGGTTGCCAGGAAGGAAGGAGCGCAAAGGCAGCTGCCTCATCCCACTGCGCTCTGCCGGGTCCTGCTGCTGCCTCCGCTCGATGCCGCTCACACGGGCGAAGGAGAAGAACGTGCTTACTGCGAGGGCAGGTTAATTGATCCCTTTTTGAAAAATCATGTTGCTGAACTTGAACTTTAAGGATAATTATAAGGCATAAAGCAGCTCTGTTCTTTTCTGGAGCGTGTTCCGAGGTATTAATGATTCAACTATAAAAACCGAGGGTGCATAATGAACTGTTCAGAGCAACTAATGCTGACTAAATATTTCAAAAGTGGTTTTGTTCTGGTGTTTTCTTGTGTTTCATTAGGGTTGATTTTCAAAAAGCTTAAGCCTCACAGCTCCATCTAAAATAATTGGGAACTGGTAGTTGCTTATTACCAAAGCAGACACTCCCAATCCACTTTAAAATACATACAACTTTTATTGTCCCTTTTTTATTTCTTTTTCTTTTCTTTTAGTTTTTCATCTCAATTGGAGGTCATAACTTAAAAGAGAAAAGTTAAAAAACCAAACAACATTTCTCATTGTTTATCATGCTAGCCTCAATTTTTTAACTTTCAAAATCCATACAGTATAAGCTCCTTGTCCCAGAATAATTCCCTCTGGAATTATTATGATAAGAATTATTTGCCAGTAGTGCCATGTAAATAATTGATTTTTCAGTTCACTGACTGAACTGAAAAAAACTGGGGGAAAAAAATAATTTGTGTCAAATGAAATGCGTCATTTTATTTACAGATTTTAAATCCCATTTTAGAAATTATTTTCAAAATTTTTTTTAAACAACAATATTTCCAAAGGAAAAATTGTGCCTTTTTTGAGTTTTCAAAAAAATTAGTCAAAGCTGCTTATTAATGTGAGTTGAATTCTGATACTTTTAGCCATCCCAGACAGAATTTTCTTCTGTGAATAATTCATACTTCAAAAATACTAATCCTTTCTCCTGCTGAAGAAAACTAGATGACAAGCGAGCTGCGGAAGCATGCCAAAAGCACTTAGCATCCTCTAGCTAACTTAGATACTGAAAAAGAGCTGTTGGGTCACTTTACCTCTAGCCTTGTTGGTATAACAACTGGCACAATGAAATTATTTGTTGTGAGTAATTTTAAACAGTTCAGGAAATGAAGTTCTAACTGTATCTTTTCTTTTTAATTTGGGAAAACAATTCTTCTTTCATCTAATATATTTCAGTTCCTGACTTTGTGTAGAGAAAGATTACTTTCTTTTTCAAAAATACCACATGACTACTGTTTAATTATAGACACTACTTATTGTTATCTTGAAGCCACCAAACTGGTTAGATTTGCAAATGTTTTACTATTTCATATTAAAGCCAGTGGAATTAAACAAGATAGGAAAATTTTAAAGGCTTTTTAGTATTAGAATACTTGAGATAATCACAGAAGCACAGAATATTCTGAGCTGGAAAGGGCCCACAAGGACCATAGATGGTCTGTGAGTATGACTCCTAATGGGTGACTTGGTCTTCTTGGAGCTGGGTGGTCAGAGCTAGGCAGTCCTATTCACTGATCAGAACCAGATGGAAAGGAGCTCTTGAACCTCAAATGGTAAAAGGAGACCTGGCTTCTGGCATTGGCCTGGGAGCAGCAAGCAGGTGACATGTATGGATGTGTGTACAGGCCTGCCTATCGTGGTACCACCAACACTGGTTTTCCCCCAGGACCAAAATAGGTCTGCCACTGGGGTTAATACTTGCCCTAACCCCAAACTCATATGACATGGGACAAGAGGCTTTGTGTATGTCTGTGAAAAGGGGTTGATGACACTGCTTTGATAAGTGTAGGTGGCAAAGGGCTGGTAGTTTTAAAGCAAAGTCTTAAAATTCTGACCTAATGTCAGATGCAAATAAAATAATGATTGCTTTTGGCCTTCAAGTGCACTGAAACATTTATTATTCATGTTTGTTTTTAACAAATACTGAGTAAATCAAAGAATGTTCACACAGAAGCTGCACTGTCCACTGGGAAGCTGCGAACATGTTTTTGTTGTCTACAAAAACAGACATGCTGGGAGGTCGAATTTGATCCAGTGACTATTATTCCATGTACCAGAAGAACTAAACAACTTCATTTATATTTTAAATGTTTCAAATCAATACTTCCCTTCATATTGTGTGACCCCCGCCAGGAAACTCTTATAACTGAAAATTTAAGGAATAGATTGCAAGTTATGAATAATGTAAGGCTGTCATAGGGGAAAGCAAATTGTGAAATACTGCTGACAGAAACAATCAGTACACGTTTATACTGAAGAACAAACTTTAGCAATTCTGTCTTGCATAACACAGTTTTTAAAATCCCATACAAACTTTTCAGTTTTCCCTGAAATGTCAACCAGGCTTCCTCAGCATCAGACTCCACTGGAAAATATACAGGCTGTTTGTGTTCTCAAAGAATGAGCTAATCTGGAAGTAAAATGCTCATATATATATATATATATATATGTATAATAAATAGCTCTATGAAAAATAATGGAGAACTAACAGATGCAGGTAAAGAAAGAGCCTGGATTTGAAAAAAAAAGTCATTAATACCGGGATGTCTAGCAGCATCTATTTCTCAAGCAGCAGGCTATTACAAGGAACATATCTAGCAAGATGGGACAGGATCTGATTTGGGGCATAGACAGTCAGATGGTGAACAAGAGCTTCCTTGCATTAAAGCATTCTTTAGGGCATAAGGAGAGTGCTGTTCAAAATGAATTGGGTTTTATTTGCACATGGACAGAGAGTTGCCATCAACTGAAAATAAGACGTATTTGTCCTGAAGACCTGATGAGTAGGAAGAGACAAGGTGCCCTGAGAGTGTCCTTATAAGAATGCTTGCATGACACAGAGCTTTATCTTTAATGAACTTGGGCATAATTATGAGAAACCTGAATTATAAATAAAAAATCAAGAAGAAAAACATAATGATCACTTTATTAGAAAATATTTTTGTAAGTAATAACTCTGGGGATGAAGGAGTTGGTGTTTGTGTCTGATATGTTTTATAGCTGTGTTCTCTCTCTCGGACAGAGTTGCAGAGAAGAAGGATGGAGAAAGCTCCACTGGGATTTAGGATGGTGCCCACGGCAGTCATCACCTCCTGTCCCCACCATTACTGTTCATTGTTGTTCCTCATTTATTCTCATGGCTGCTCAGCATTTCCTTCTGTTGACCTACACAAGCCAGGAGGGGGGAGCATTACACAGGACACAGAATTGCCCCCAGATCTTGTTAAAGCTGTTCTCTGCTTTCACACAGAGCAAAAAACCTCAGGAGAGGAAAAGGGCAGCACTTGTGGATTTTCTGCTATATACAGATTTATCATGATATATAGCAAATGGACTGAACCAAATGACTTAGTGGCCAATATAATCATATCACAAAGGTAACAAGCTTCTGGCACCTGTTTAAGCTGCTTCTAACAGAAGTTGAATGTAGCTTTCAGAATACATTTCTATTCCTTTTTTTTTCCTATGCAAATCACTCCTGTGTTTTGTCTCTGTTTTACCCCTTTATGATATTGTCTGGGTTTTCAGATGCTGACCTACCTCTGAAGATAAAGAACTTCATAAAATAAGAGAAAAAAAAGTCTTAGTCTGTAACAGGATTCTGTTGAGATGCATGCACTGCAGACTGTGAACTCCAAGAGCAGCCAGGACAAAACAGTTGTCGCCTTCTCGGTCTTACTGGCCCTGGCTCCTGTGACTGCAAGGCAGGACAAGTGCCCTGGGCTGTTGCTGGCAAATTTCTTAGGACGAAATCTCCCCTACACCTCAGGGCAATTCTTTCTCTTTCTTGTTTGACTAATTTAGTTATAGCAGCTGAATTTTTAAACCTGATTTCTTTTAAAATCTGCTAAATTTATGAGGATATGAAAAAGTACACATTTTATGTGCTAGGAGTTAGAAGGAAGCTCCTGTATAAAGAGCACTGAGACTGGACTTTGTGTTATATTAACTATGTTTGCATTGCAGCAAATATTTGCACAACCCTCCAAAAGGTCTCTCTTCTGTTACAACATACACTCAGCCAAATTTAAATTGCAGAACCTTTTTCTTTGGGAGTAGGCCTTTTTTGTGGTCTTAATATGGGGAAGACATTTTTCAAAAGCCCTATTATAATAAAACACAATCAAAATTTAAGAAATCCCTAATTTTTTCCAAGAGTCAGCCCTAAACCACCTTTAGGTCATTTAATTTTAAATGCCAAATGCCTCTAAAAATCTGATGTGATGCTCTTTGGATGAAGCCTTTAGAGCATATATCTCTCCTCTCCACAATTCACAAGCAGGCTCCATGTCAGCTACACTCTACTTGTGCATTTGTTAGTCAAAACCTGGGTATGACTGTACAGTGAGGAAACCGATGAACTGCGTTAAAACTATATATTGCACCTGCTTGTGGAATCAAAAGACATAACCCTTTGTCATTCTGGTGGTATGGCTGTCTTGCATCCCTCCTCTTTAAAGCATCTATATTTTATGAAGCATTAACAGACAAACAAACAAACACATAGACCACAAAATCCAAAGTCTGCATTAGTCTCCAAAAGTAGCCATTGGAAAGAAGAGATATTTCAGAATCTGATCTCTCAATATAGTCATTCAGTATCTGTAAAAAACAAAAGTGCAGATGTATATTTTAAGACATCAAGTCTAAAACATGAGATATTTGTACATGTCAGAATGGAGGCTGTTGTGGTCATCTACCTGAAAGGATTACTACTGGAAGGAATCACCACGTTGATAGTTACTTCTGCAGTGACTAACTGATCTATCTGATGAGAAGGTAAAATGATACAAACTGGTTTGGATGTGTAAGGATTCTACACTGTTGAAACTTTCTTTTGAGACATGTACAGTAGAGGAGAAATTAAATGTTATTTTACTTTTCCTTTCATCCAACTGTTTCTCCACTTCCCCTTCACCATTCAGGAAAAAATCAAATGGAAAAGGGGGATGGAACCCTTTACTTCTCTCCATCCCCCACTCCCTCTCCCATCTAGCTTCTGGATTGGGTTAAACATTTTCAGTACCAGAATATTAGCAATTAATGACACTCAGATTGTTTGATCTTTACCTCATTAATAACTATAACTCACCATTCTGGAATCACAGCTTCCCACCTTTTAATTTTTCTCCTGTGTTGCAGAGAGGAAGTAACTGCCCTTGCTGGCAGACTGCAATTCCTATGGGACACAAGTCATTAAAAATGTAACTGGCTCCTTGCTGTTTCGCTGTCCTGCTGGAAGAATTATTTCAGGGGCATTCAAAGGAAGGGAGGCATGGTTCCATAAGCACAGGATCTTTAATGAAGCTTGCTAAATGATAAGCAATTTTCTGCATTGACAAAGTATAATAGGTTTACTTTTTCTTTGTAAATTGAGATGTTCCTGCTGAAGGTTTCAATTCCTTCTTTGAGCCACATGGGCAGCGACTCCCCCCACACTACAACTAAAGGAGTCATGATCACCAAAGACAGAAACAAAGACAGTGAGAAATGAGCAGCTGGAGGGATGCAGGGTGTGGGAGGAGGGAAGGAGGATTTCCCAAAGTGGGTCACTGACAAAACAGATGCCTTGTCATACTGCAGCTCTGTCCCCTGTCCCAACTGCCCTCGCTGCACCCTGTTCCTGCCATCTCTGCTCCCCCAGTGGAGCAGAAGGTTGTGGGACCTTCTGTGCTCTAACTGGGGGGTGGAAATGGCAGGCTTTTTAAAAAAAAATTTCAAGTCAATTCATGGTTGTGCTTACATGACACAATCAACAGCCTCAGTTCTAACTGGGAAGAAACAGCCCACAGTTCAATAAATACAATGAGAAAAATCTAAGGCCAATTAAAAGGGATCAGCCACTGAGGGAATGAATATCATGTTCCCTCTCCTGCACAAAATGCTACCAGAGGTTCCTGGACTTCAGTTCATGTTCATGTGGCTTAGACTGACTTTCTGAACAGGCCTAAACAAAAGCTCTATAGAAGCATTACCAAACCAAAGAAGTTAAATTACTGTGTTTATGACAACTTCAGTAAACACCATCCCAAAGTCTAAAGATTCTTAATGCACAAGAGAGTTAGAGAGGAAAATGAGTAAAATCAGTTTTATCGAATATAAAAGTCAGAAACAATAAACGGTTCTGCAACCGTTCTGTCTCTGGTAACTTGCATTAAAATATATATAAAGTGTTCTGGGAACTGAAGCAATGCTTCAGTTCAATAAAACTAATGCAATTAAAGAGAAAGAATCCTGTTTTTCCTCTGCTTGCAATTTCAAATGAGAGCTTCCTAAAACTTGTGACCATCGCTGGAATCCAATTCAGGACCTCAGCTTATCAAATTCCCAGCTCTGGCACCATGCCTGTGAGGAATTATAAAGTGCTGCTCATCACAACATCTCTGTCTATAAATGCTCCACATAACTTTAAAGTGCAGACACCCCATTTTGAAACAGGTAAGTGTTCACTGTGAACCAAAATGGCATCACCAAACATGTGCAGCCTTCAGCCAGTGCTTCTCCTTTTGCAAGGCAACAAAGGAAAACGTGTTAGCATGAAAGGTCTCCCTATAACATTTGTTTAAACTTGGAAAGCTTTGCAGGACAGCACACCCACACAAAGCCACAGGTTTTCTAGATCCTGTAGACCAAGCATCTTATTCTGTAATCCATTCCAGGGATGAGAAACTGCCAGGCTAATGAGCTCTCCTGCAGCCTCTTCCCCCTGCAGGTGCTTCCCTGGAAGGATAATCTTAAATCAGACACTGCCATGCCAGATAAAACTCCCGCAAAAAACACCAACCCTCCCTCCCAACATAGCTTGAGCAAGCCTCAGCAGCATCTGACTTTGATGCAATCACAAACTTCTTTTCCATTCAGACAGTCGGAGCCAAATTAATTCCTCAGCATCTTTAATGCTGAGAGCCACGTCTTGGGAATTTAGTACAGGAACATATTAATCTCTCTAATAGGTGATAGTGCAATATATTACTGATGGGGGAGCCAGTATGTCAGCACTGTGATAGTGACCCTGACCAGCAGATGACTGAATGGGTAAGGGGAGGAGGAGCTGCTCTAGCTTGAAGGCACAGCCTCAACTTTGGCAGGCAGTTCTTCACTCTTGTCCTACTACTAATTTTCCAATGCATTACTTTGTCGCTTGGGTATCCAGAAAAGCTCATTATGAAGGTATGTGACAGCCCCTGATAATACATGTCTGTGGCAAAATAATTGATCCCTCTTTGCAGCAGTGATCTTTAATGCTCATAGGGCATGGGAGGTTATTAGATGGCAGGCACCTTTTGCTGGTCTCTAGTGTAATACGTTACCAGACAGCAATGCGCCAACTATCTATCACTTAAAAATAATGTCATCCCTGAAGAAGGGCCTGGCAGCTGAGGTTAGGGGAGGAAGAGAGTTTAATTATATTTATGGATGAAAAGATGTCCTGAGAAGAGTGAGCAGCCTGTTTATTTATTGGCTGTTCAAAAGGGCTCAACACAATATAAGAAAAAGATCAGGCTTTGCGTTACGGTGGTTCACATTGCTGTTACAGACTACAGCCTTGAAATCAAGTTCAAGATGAAGAACAAAATTACCTCTTACAATATGTGGTTTACTTCTGCAAATGAAAAGGGTAAGAGATGTATTAGTAACGCTGGCATTAGTGGAGGCAGCTGGTTTTAGCTATTTGGTATTTCGGGGATGTGAGTTTAGCATCGTTACTAGAAGTACAGGTTACTATATTCCTCTGCTAACTTTCCAACAGTGAGCAGATGGTTACCCTATTACCAACCATTTGCATTTAACATATTGTAATGATTTATATACCACATGTCACCCAGCAAAGTGAAAACAGTAAATGGTAACTAATTAGTTGAGTGTGAAGAAGCATATCTCAATGTATATATCCTTATTGTAATAAAATTTTATCTTTTTGGTTGTTAATAGATTTAATGTGCAGTGTAACAGAAATACTGGTGGCAGTTAAATGTGAACCACCATGTCACTCTGCGTTCAGGACAGCATTGCTATCATTAACATTTGTACCACTACTCCCTTCCATGCCTGTTTTATGAGTGATGGTGCACAGAGGACAGATTATAACCATCCACTGTGCTTCTCTACCAATCTTTCTTAAGTGTATTTCAAAGTACTTTATAAATCTTAATGTATCAGATACTGGCTAATATCATGGAATAACACACATCTGGAGAGGGTGGAAATGGGCATGCTGCATGGCAGAGAGGAAAGACACTCTGCATAGCTACCTCAAAGACACAAATAGATTTAAGGGAGAAAATGAAAAGAATCAAAAGTCTTCCAGGGAGTTTACAAGGAAGAAGCAGACAACTACTGACATTTTCAAAAACATCAAAGTCAGAAGATAAACTCAAGGGTTCAAAGAAAGAGCATAATTTTAGAAAACTGCCCTCCAGCACTAGAATAGGGGTTTATGTATGTACCATGTATTGCATTATCCACGGTATGTCCCAAGACCTGATCAGACTTAACCTACAGTATAAAGCTATGGATTATCAGTCCCTTCCTGAAATGTTTTTGTTTAGTTTTGGCTTATTTTAAAATGGTGTCCATCACCCCAGAAATGTCAAAATAATTTCCAGTGAAGTACAGCTATGTTACTCCAGAGTATAGCAGCATTTCCAGCATAAAGGTCTGCATGAACTATTGTGAGAGGAACCAGATGCTGTTCACGGACAGACTCCAAAGCTCCAAGGACTCTCTATGCTGCAAAAATTAAAGGTGGTCTCACTCAGGAGTGCCAGCATGTCAAGAAGTTTCTGCTCCCTCCTAGTGTCATTAGGACACCTCTTGCTATTCAGTATCCTTTTATTTCTACTGTGTCCCACAAATCTAACCAGAACACAGCCTGTTTTCCTGTGAAGGGTTGCAGCTAACATTATGGTCTTCTGAATGTATCAGCAGCCAGACTTTCTCTTGGGAATATTACCTGCAGCATAACTCCTCATCTTTTCCCTGACCATACTGCTGCCTACTAAATTCGCAGCATTGCCATTTGTTTCTGTAGCTCTTTCCTTAATTTTCCATGAACAAGATTATATTCTATGAAAACAAAATTACAGCAGTGTTGAAAAATTACCCTGTTGTTCAGCCCAGTTAACAAAATGTAAAACCCGTGCTTTACTGAGGTTTTTTGCACTACAGCCTGCTGTGATCAAGTAGGGACCATGACGATTCCCTTTGTGCATGGGTCACTAGTACTGCTGAGGCACATTAATCCCAGAGATGGACTCAAGAGTGAATGGGAGGAAGGGTTCTCACAAACCCCACATAATGATACTATTAGACCTTGACCTTTACTAACTCCCTTTCCAGTTTCTGAATAGGTCTTTCCATGTGACTGTATCACTGGACTTGGGGGACCCCTGGTGGTCTAGTGGTTAGGATGCAGCACTCTCACCGCTGCAGCCCAGGTTCGATTCCCGGTCAGGGAAACTCCCCTGGGCAGATGGAGCTCGTCAGCCCTGTAAGGCCATCCATCTAAGAGAAGGTCACTCTAAACAAACCTACGTCCTGAGGACCTCACTGCCACTGTCCAAGCTTGCTTGGCCCCGGCAGATGAACCTCAGGATTAAAGGGTGGGCTCAGTTCAGCGCACACTGGGTCTCACCTAAAAAATCCACTGCGCAGGCTCGAAGGGTAAAGAACTTTCCCAAATCTTTGCTCGCGAAGACTGGCCATACTATCACTGGACTTAGCAGAACTGTCTTGCTTTACATCAGCCTTATTATGCAAAGATGAGAGAGCATGAAAAGGCTGAGAGGTGTGGTTTTTTTCCTGATTTCTTTTAAGCAGAAGCTGGGATACCCTTCTTCCTTCTGTACTCCTCCCTCTTTTCTTTCTTTCTTTCCTTCCTTCTGTCTACTCTTCCTTTCCATCACTTGTTTTCCTTTGTTCCTCCTACATGCATTTGAAGCTCTCTGGATTAGTACGGTAACTTCACTAACACTACTCTGGAGTTACAGGATTGCATCTGAAACTAATATCAGGACTAGTCTCGTTTCAGTACTTCTCATAACACACAGGGAGGGATACAGAGCATACTATGGCACTGTTCTAAAGGGAAGTAAGAGGACAGACAGCAAAGTTTCAAATATTTCCATCTATCAGGAAAAGCCGAATGAGCGCTTATTTATTACGGATAACAAAAAAAGATTAACAGAGTGACAGAAACATCACCTGTGTCAGGAGAAAGCACGTGGATATTTTGGTTTCAACTACTACCTCCTATGGCACTTCACACACTGAGAAGTGTCCAGGAAAAATCAGCTCCTAAGCACATGTAATTAGGTACTGAGATAGCAAGTAATACCACCATGCTGAGACCCATGGAAAGGATCAGAATGGAAACTTAAAAAACCCCAAACAAACACACACCAAAAAGTTGGTAGTTCCTGTTACTTGTGAAATAGTTGGAAATTTTTAAACTTTTAATGTGATAATATGTTGTACCACTGCAGCTTTAACCTCAGTCTGAAGGACATTCCTGTGCCAGGAATCATTTGTGTATGTGATCCAGGAGATCCTTAAGCTTTTTTCAGTGTTTGCATTAAATTGAACTCTTTTCAAATGAAAAGCTTAAAGGAAAGAAAGTTTCTGCAAGCTATTGGAATAACTGAATTTATTCAGAAAGGCTCTTTGGATAGCTTTTCAGCATACAAAGCAACACAGAAAGAAAAAAATTCTCATTTCTTTCATCAGGAGTTTTATCTCTACTCCTTTAATATTCAATGGCAAAATGAATTATACTACAAAAAGGCTTGGTGCATCTCCTCAAACTCCCCGATCCTGCACGATACTGAGCTTCCTTGAAAGACAGTTGGGGGAAATCAGTATGGAAATACTTGACATCTTGCAGAACGAGTCAAGAAAAGATGATCAAATGCTAGTGAGCAAGGGTGGTGAGTGAAACCTGGCGATTTAAACCCACTAGTTTCAAAAGCATATAGCAGAATGAGAGTCCTGGACAGCATTCAGGCTCTACTGCTCTGCTCCCCTTCCAGTCACTATGACAGACCACACTGAGCTGATGGACAGGACATGTGTTGCTGTGATGGAGGGTGGAAACCAGTATTATCTGAACACAGGCAGGAGTAAAACCCACCCAGGACACCTATATTGAGTAAACCACTGGAGACTGCTCATGTGTGAATACACACTGTGACCATTTAATTATTTCAATTCCTGATGATCCTAGATTTGTTTACAGAAAATGATGGACCATTTTCCTTAGTGACATATTACAGTAGATATATTAAAAAAGCAAATTGCATTTGGCAGTTAAAGATAAATTGACACACTCTTAAATACATACATTTCTTTTTCTTTCCTGTTCTCTAATGAGTTCATAATTTAATCAGAGAAACTGCTAGATTCCCTCCAAATACTAGTAGAAATCTCAAAGGAGAACAAGCTGCTTATGCAAGTGTTCGTGTAAAACAAAGACTATTCAAGTACAGTAAATAAATATTAGAAGCAAGAATGGTATTCAGTTGTCTCCTCAAAAGCTAGGAGCCTATGTATCTTAATATTGATGGTCTGGTTCTGGGCTAAACACCAATGAAAACATTTTCTATTATAAATAAAACGACAGCGTTTCTATCTATTATCACTTCCCTAGGGAAAAGTTCTGGTTTTGGGGAAATTACAGAGGGATATTATGCCAAGTGTATGACAGAGTAACATGCAGTTTTAATCCAAGTAATCCATCCATAGACTGGATTGGCAGAACAAGCAAGAGGATGAAACCCAGCAGAGCCCAGCCTCCCCCGTGGGACTGCTGAAGGTGGCAGGGAGAGCTCCCCACTCAGGGGAAGGGCACTCACCCACCCCAAACCCACCATAGCCTCACTGAGTGGTTCAGGGTCACAACTGGCAGGAGGAGTATGCTAAGAAGACAGAAAAGCCCCAAGCCCCTAAGTAGAAAGTATACTTTCCTTTGGAGTAATTTATTCAGATACTGAGATGGATTTAAATTTAGAAGAGATGTGAGAGCAAGAAAGTGTTAAAATTGAGGTTACTTTTCATTTGTGTACTGTGAGTTAGAGGTTTCTTTTGCTGCTGGAACAGGGATCGTAGCTGAGATGGGGTCAGAAAACCCTGGGGCTTAAATACAGAAGCTTCAAGGCGAGAAGAGTATAAAAATAAATTCCAAAGGGCTTAATAACATTGTACAGAGGCTGGATATTCTGGTGTCAGAAAGAAACTGGTGGCTCTTAGATCAAAACATAATCATTCAAAAGCAATAAGAGCCTTTGTTTTAGCCAGCTAGTCATTCTGTTACCCACTGGGACAATGTTTTTTTAACTAGCATCCCAAATTACAGTTAATTTACAGTGTATAAATGTACATGTCACTAAAAATATAACAGTTAGAGCAAAAATACTTTAAAATGAACACTGTTAAACCTTTAGCAGTCTGATCCAAAATCTGCTAGGAACCTTTTGCTTGACTTCAAAGGAATTATTATCAGCATTTTAGTGAACTTCTTCTATCAAAAAAAAAAAAATGTTTAAAAATCGGACCTGTACCTCACGGCTTACTGCCAGGACTGTTCTTCACAAGGAGTCAGAGACAGGCAGAGCCTGCAGACAGCTCAGGCCACCTCTGCAGGCAGAAAAGTGAGAGAAACCTTCCTGAGGTTACTGCACAGGACACCCTCTGATCCTCTGCAGCAAGGCTAGACCAGGGGAAAAATGTCTGCTCTTTCTTAGCTTCCCATCCCAGAAGACTTTCTTTATGCATTAGTTGACCTTTCTAGTCGTTGTACCATCTTGCTTCAGCAGTTAATTAACACAAGTGCCATAATTTAATACAGTTAATGCTACTTTATGCCCTTTAATGTACCTTCCATTAGTGATATTATTGTAGTATTACCCTGTAAATTAAAATAAGATCAAGACTAAGAGAGGGTCTCTTTAATTAAGGTACTGGCACACTACAACGTCCATTATTCACTAGAAAAAATCACCCTGATTTAGTGAAGCAGACCATCAGTAAGTCAGAATTAGTTCATGTGGATTATTAGGTTTCTTGAATAATGTGAGCACAATGGGGTTGCTGAAATTGCTAACAGCCATGTTTCCTTTTTTCATCACCTTAATAAATACACAATGGAAGTGGTAAATTGAAGATGAATAAACAGGTGGTAATAGAGGAGGGAAGGCGTTCATTGAGAGGACACAGGTTTTCATCACTAATGCAACATACATCAGCCTTATTTCACACCAAAATGCAAACCAATGACAAAACAAACCCTATATTAAGTGGGCAAATCAATAATTCATTGTGAAGTATTAACCACCCCAGTATCCCATATATTTAACATAGTGGCTTTAAGATAGATGCTTTTCCCTGTCATTGTCCCTTAAAACACATTATGAAACAAATTACATTTTATGCTGCCTTTAGAAATATGCTATTATGAACTTTGGTGATTTTAACCATACTTAATCTACAGGTTATGTTTTTCAGAAAAAGGACTAGCTTTAAAGAGTGTCTGCTAGCATCACTCACCCACTACATGTCAAGTTCCTTGGTAATGTCCCTTTGTATCCTACCTCCATGGAATAGTCTGAGCTATCTTTACCAAATATATACAAATATCAGGGTCTCAAAACCCATAATATGAAGCATTGTAGCAAAATAAAATACATTTGTAACTTAATTTCCAGTTAACATCCTAAATGAAGCTGTAACAGCTGGAAAGCTCAGCTGAATCAGAAACAGTGGCACAACCATCCCGGTAACCTTTCCCTCCACTAGTTACCATGCTCAGGGCATGCCAGGGCACATGCCTGGAATGCTGATTGGGAGACTCTGGAGGGAGCTATAAGGTTTCTGGTAGAGACAAAAAAAATACCTAAAACCAGGTGAGAGTGGGCTTACTGCAAGTTATATTTGGTGCACCTTAACAACCAGGAGCTGTGTATTGCAGCCCCACAGCTACTTAGCAGTAAGCAAGTCCCGAAGTCTTTAACAAGGAGGGTTCACAAGATACTGAAGGAAATGGCACCAAATCCCTAAAGAGCTGTTCTTCTCATTAGCAGAACAGTGATAAGAATTCACATGAATCTAATCTAGTGAGGTACTATTACCTATCAGATATTTCTTTTAAAGCATGTGTCCAATTACTGCAGCATTTAGACAACAAGCATCAGCATCAGATAAGTTCTCTGTACAGTCACGCTTCATTTCTATAGATAATTTTTCACAAGATTGCTGAGCCCCAGATGTTCTCAGAAGGTTTCTGTTTCTAATTTGCATGCAATGCACCCTTTTTTAATCCTTCAGATGCTTTCTTTGATAAAGCACTGATAGTCTAATTGAAGTCAGACTAAGCTCCAAATGGGTTTTCAGATGGGGAGCAGGCTTTCCTTAAAGCCTAAGGATCTTCAAATCCTGAGCTTTGATATGATGCCTCAGTAGAGTAACCTATGTGGAACCCAGTGGAGAAAGGATACACATTAAATAGAACATAGGTGTAATTTTTTTTTCTACACTGAGACTAATTTTATCAAACTAATTAAAACAGTATCTTAAGCTGTTTACGATCCACTTAGCCCTCCCAAAAGACTTCAGAAATATTATTTACAATGTAACTAATGAGTATTACAAGAAGAATTCTTAAAACAGCAACATTTATCTTATACTTTCTAATGTTAAATTAGTGATCCTTCATGTATGGGTATGTATTTGGTGTGGATACAGAAGACCATAACTACATACTAAATCTACAGTCCTAAGAAATGTATTTTGATGATTTTGATTTTCACCACAGGAATAATAAAAACATAGTCACCAGTGTTTTATATAATCACAGTCGCTATTTTTTTTTCACTCAGTTCTGCGTCTGCAATGAGAGCCCCTGGCCTTCCAAGGTGCATTAGCTTTTCCATTTGTTTTGATACTTAGCTTCTCTTAAAAAAAAGAAAAAAGTTTTTTAAAATGGAAGACTTCAACTCTCTACAGAAGAAACAGAGGAGAAAGATAAGGTATATTAGAGAGGTGAGTGAATTGCTAATAGAGATGATCCCATTTATTTCTTCAGAACAAACTGGCATCCAAGACATATGTAAAAGGATCACCCTCCTGCTTGAGGGCATCAGTCAATTGCTAGTCTGAGTTGGGAAGACAATTTCCTGATAGGAATGTCATCACATGGTTATTATTTTTGGGACTACAGCACCTGACACTGGCCACCGCTTGCCCTAGAGGGAACTCTTTGTCTTGAATCCAGCTGAATAATCATCTTTGTTATATTCAAATCAGTCTCTCTAAAACACTGTTGCTTTTTTTCCATTTTAAATCAGCTTCACTGCATTTCAGAGCTAATTAAAGTACAAGGAATGGACTCTACTCTCTGCTGCCCTCCTTGTTCACAGCTGGACCTGTGGAAGGGTTCATGCAAGAGCTGCTGTATCAATCACAGCTTACATTAAAGGCCTGGAAAAGTCAAATGATAAAACAGAATCTCTGTTTTTAGTTAACTGCTCTCAGAGCAGGCTCCAACTACATAAAAGAATAAAGTGTCTCAATTCCAGGGTGAATTCCTGAGCCAACATATGAAGCAATGCTATCCTGCTTGTGAGACCTAGGGCTCAAGATCCAAGGCTAGTGTCTGTGAATACATGCGACTTTGTCCTGTGAGAGTCAGAAACTTCTAATATGACCAGAAACGGCCTTCAGGTGAGCCTGATTTCCAATGAACATGTCTTCTCAGAAAATGTCATCATGTTTAGGGAAATAAACGGTTTTGAATAACTTCTAAAACACATGCCTGTTTCTAAACATATATTCACTTACCTTCCATATACCCTTATGTCTGAAATTGCATAAAAGTAGCGTGCCAGGTGTTGCTCATCTACATATATTTCACCCGTTGCTGGCCTAAGCAGTCTTATCCTCAGATCCGTGATGGTAAAGAAATCTCTTAACTTCTTGGTTGTGTCAAGCTGGCCATAAAGAGAAGCCATGTTATGAAGCCGAGGTCCAGCAAAAAAAGCAAATCTATCTTTAATTTCAAAGTGGATTATTTTACTATTTGTCATGTACCCAGTAGAGTATTCCTCTGTGCAAATGATTTCTAGGACTGTGTGCTGTGATAAATCCCTCACTGATTTTGGATCCATGTGAAAAGCATCTAAGCAGTCTGTGGCATAGTATTGGTAGGGCTGCCATGTTCGTCCATAGTCAAGTGATTTCTCCAGGATCATTTGGTCTGGACGGCCAGATTCAAAAGTGATAACTATGTTGTCTGTGAGCTCAATGGTTTTGTTCCAGGAGAGCGTAATATTAACATGAAGAGGCTTTGGATAATCCTTCCAAGTTGTGGACTGCCAAAACGTGGAGGGATGTCTTCCTTCAAGATCAAACATCAGTTCTGGAGGATGAGCTAGTTCTTGGGTACTTGCATCACATTCATTATTGCACATGTAGGGATTACCCTGAAAAAGAGCAAAACAGTGTTACAAGAGGCACAGTATAGGTGACTGTGACACATAAAGATGTTTCTTGACTGAGAACTGCTGCTTTTTCTCCAGGAGTTAAACCAAGAGAGAAAAAAACAAATGCTTGCAAGTAATACCTTTATCTTAATGAGATTTATCCTGGCCGTTTTACCTGTCAAAGTAAATATGCAAATGCAACATATAGAGCATCCCTGCTTCTGTAATATTAACATTTTTCTTAGTATATGCTAAAGAAAGAAAAAACCTTATTTACCCTGAATGGCTCAGACCAGGGATTGAGTCACAAAAGACTGAGAACAGTAGGCAAGTCTCTAATAGTTCAGTAACTCCAACTCTTAGAAAGCGCAGCAGCCAAAGAGAATTCCTTTTCAAAACAAGTATGTTCCTCAGAGCTCCACCCACAAAAGAAGTAATTTTTAGGGCAAGTGTTTTCTGGTTAGCAGAGCAGCCTGTATGTACTCAGTATGAACCAGTATTCAGTACACCTTCAAGTTTCCTTTCCCCCAGATGTGAAATTTATCATGCTTAACCATGCTCCCAGCTCAACACCATCTTGCCTTAAAACCTTTGCACTTGCTACCAAAAGCCAGTAGAAAAACAGTGCTCTGTCTGCTCTGGGGCTTGATTCAGATATCTGCCATCTTATTACAGGGTACTGAAGTACTTCAGGAAAGACTTTTCATGAGGCACCAGCTTCAATTTATCAGGACAAATAATCCAGCACTTGATTAGGTGGGAGATGTCAGCAGCTTCAGCTGGAACATTGCCAAGGTGGCTGTAGCTCTGAACTGAGGGTTGAGTTAAAAACAGCAACAAAAAAAGCTTGCCAATAGTGCACAGCTTTTATTGCTGCTTGTCCTCTGTAGCAAGGTGAAAGTGAATTATTCTCTTTCTGGCCTTTTGATGCATTAACTTGCACACTACAATCTTCTGCTTCTTCACAAAGGCTATTTTGTCTGCAGATTGGGGATATCTTGTAGCAGTTGCCAAGATATCAGACCCCGTAGGCTGCACTGAATCACCTATGTCTAATTTCACCTTTCAACAGTGCATTAGTATTTTGCTACTTGTTCATTCTGCGTTTGTTCCAGAGAGCAGCCGCTGCTCTATATCCTTCCCTCTGCCTGACATACAGATGGTGGAAGAAGCCATGCCTCTATTCACTGATGGTCAGCACTGCTGGGGAAAAATATGCACATCTCTATACCTAGCAGAGCTCGATGAGGTTATAAGTGTAGCTATTATTGTCATTAATCAGAGCTCCCTGCACCTACCCTGAAAACAGAAAAAGCCCCAATATGATGATCAACCTTTTCTTTTCTTATAATTACAGTTATGCTTCTCTCCACCTCAAAGCCTCAGGGCAATGAAGCAATTCAATGCTATCCACTGTGGGAAATGGGTTTCAAACATCAGTTTCCACCTTGGCCACTGCTCTGCTCCTTGACATACTCCCACAAAACACAAGCAAAAGAACTTCTGCACTGACTTTGCCCTCCCCACTGGCAAATTCCTCTTACCTAGGCTGGAAAATAGTATTTTCTTTCTCTCTCTCTTGTTAATACAGCTGAATGCTAAAACTGACAATGCTAAAAATTCACCGGGACTGGAAGTTATGAAAGAAAACTACAAGACAACAAAAAGGGTTATTTGAAAAACAGCATGCTGCTGACAGCTTCAAAGCATGCAGCTGTAACTGGAAATACTCTGCAAAATATTGTCTATAATAAGTCCCTGTTACAGCTCTGATTTTAAGCTCATGGTTGCTATTCCTATGCCTTCCTTTTGAATAAAACTGTGAAAATTAACACTAAGTTTCAAAAAGAATAGAGAAAACACCGAATATTTTAATATTTAAGTTCCATTTAATATATCAGATATAAATGCCAGAATTTGCTAACTTACAAAGGCCTTTTCTTTTCCTCAGGGAAAATATACACGTTGTGAAATCTGTAAGGTTCCAGACCCTTTGGCTATATGTAAATACCAGTTTTTCAGAAAATGCTGAGAGTTGCGTAAATCACACCTGCCTGAGGTTTCCTAGAAAAATCTGGTCCCTTCTGTACCCAATGCCACAAAGCTGCCTGTGTACCTATAACCTATATGCTTCTGCCCTTGCTTTTGTAAAAGCAACTTCACTGGGAGGTCATGGGTGTTGAAACCCAGCAAATAAATGCTCCTGTGTAGCCAGTGCATTAAGCACTGCTGAGGGATGGCTTTGTTTTCCTTTTCCACAAACAATCACTGAGTCTGTTGTGATTCTTCGTGTTAAAAACTAAAGCTGCTCTGATCCACTAGTCCCTGGATGCTGGAGAAGGCATGTTTTATGACTTCAGCAGGTAAACCCAGATTGTATGGGATGTAGTCTTTCTTTCTGTATATTAATTGATTTATTTTGCTCTCTTTGCCTTTTATCTTTTGCTTTTCAGCAAAAGCTGAGGTGCCAACAGAATCAGAGAATAACTGGGAGAGGGGGCTTTAAAAACCCCACAAGCTAATGTGAATGAAGTAAGGTGATAGAGCTGGTTGCAATAAGTTACCTAAAAGAACGGCACAGTGAATGTGTATCCTCCCAAATAAATGGAATTATTGTTTTAATTTTATGGCACACAATTCTGTTTTAAGAGATATATGATTTGACGACACCAAAATAACCTGTGTGAAGTTCAAGTACTCCAAAGAGAAAATTAGGAGAAAAATAGCTAAGCTGATATAAACTGATAAAATAAACGTCCTGAATTCTAACACTGGGACGAGGAGAGAAATTATGAGCTTAGGTAAGTTCCCCTCTGTCTGACATGGCAGTTGCTGACGTAATTTTGAAATATTTAACATAATTATTGCTTCAGAGGCTTGGAGTCAGGTTCCCATTTTCTCTACCAGCAACTTGGCTTTAAACTGCTTCTAATTAATCTTAAATGTAATTTGCATGGTAAGTCATACTAACACTACTGAAACAGTGTAAAAGGGTCTTACTCTACATGAACATCCCTTAGTACATGTTATTATGAAAACAATTAATTTAAATGTGATTAGTTACATATTTTAATATCTTGATCTCTATAACAATCCTCTTTAAGACTTCTGTCTCAGTAAAATGAATACAACAAAGACAAACTTTCCCCAATTTGTGAAAACTAAGCTCAGTCTGTGTTGGGGACATCTAAAGGACCAGAGCATTAATAACTGTAAGTAATTTTGTGACTAGCAGGCAGCCATAAACAGATCTTCATTTAAGCCTTCCAAGGAGCAGCTCTTCTGTTGGACAAGGTGGAAAATATTTATAACTTTTTAAAATTATATTTAAGCCATTAGGAGAGTTCTAAATAATTAAACACTGATAAATAGTTCTAAACACTTTACTGCCAATTAGCATAAAAGGTAGCTGAGTCTTTCTCAACACCACAAACATCTAAAAGAAACTCACTATTTTCCTGTATAGTAATTGGAGATTGATATTAAATAGCTCCTTGCAGGCAGGCAAATAAGGTTGCTATTTATTTTGGTTTTGGCTGCTCATGGAATTAAAAATATTACCAAAACTACTGACATAGTCTAAAAGTTTTGGCTTTAGGAAGAGGGGTACCTGTTTTGCAGGCACAGCAAAGGCACGTGGCTGTATTATGACTTGATTACATTCAGCCCTGGCTGGAAAAAGCAGTTACCTGAGAAGCTGCTGAGTCGGGCTGACTGGTCCCAGTAGGGTTTCCCCTCAATTAGCTGGATTTAGTTTATTTTAGCACACAGTAATGTCTGTTTGTGCCAGCCAGCTTGAACTTCCATAGTGGTGTCTGAGGTGCTCTGCAAGTGTCCCTGCCTGGGACGGGGCACTGGGGCTGGCCTTGTTCCCACTGGGCAGCACTGTCTTACCAAGTGCCTCCTTAGGAACAGCTCAGTGATGGATGGGACAGTGATCCTAGAGTGAGGATTTTGGTTAAAAACAGAGGTCTAGCAGTAGTATGACGAATGTCAGCAGGGGAGCCAGCAGCAGTGCTGAAGCTGCCATTCACGGGTTAAAGTTTGAGTGCTGCTGCTCAGGTGAAGCCTCTGGTCTCTCACCAGTACAGCTCCTCAGTGACACCCACACAGGCTTATGGTTTGATTGAAGATGTTGCTTCTTTCAATCTATTCCCTGTCCACACTAACACCTCATGGACTTTTTCACTCAGGAACAAAGACAGAGGGGCTTAACCCTTCTGTAGCATGAATATTGGAAGCTGTATCACAGATTACATGCTGTAATAGACACCTGGCTAAATCCCTACAGAGGATTATAACTTGCGTTTTCAAATTGGGGAAGGCTGCTTGAGGTCAAGCAGGCCAAGATTTTAAGAAGCAGCAAAATACATTTTCAAGAAGTGAATCACAGCAACTGATTTTTATACTGCTGCCTCAAGGTAATTAGCTCAGATGCACCAGACAAGAAATAAATACAGCCTGACTCACATTTGGAGAGAGGCTGTGTGGTAAATTACTGCATTCAAATCACACTTTTGGAAATAATAGAGTATTTCTGTTTTCCTTTTCAAGAGATCATAGAATTAGTTCACTTGGTGCCAAGCTGTACATTGTCGATGACTAATTAGACAGTAATAGCTAATAGCAGCAATTGCCCTAATGCTTACATTTTGCATGTGGTTTCTAACCAGGAATTACTTGTTTACCATGAAAGAGCCAGATTATGAAACCATTAATTGTGGGATACTACTCATTAGGTTGTTGTCCTACTAAGGGCAAACAGTGTGGTGGAGGATTGGCAAGGCACAGGATCTGTTGAATGATAATTGATGTTATCAAACTCACTACATCCATTAGCTGGTTTGAGAGCATCTCAGTCAATGTCTGCAGAATTATTGTTGTGATGAAGACAGGAATGGCTGTAGACAAGAACATTTTACCATCAATAGCCTTTCATCACTGCAATGACAGCATTTTAAGTCAAAGTGATTTAAGTTAAGAAAGAAAAAGTGCTAAGATTTCAGTGGAAGATTTCAAGCTCTTTCACAGAGCTCCCAAGTGAGAGGCATCTGGATGGCCAGACAAGCACTTTGAACACTGAGCTGCAGGCTGAACAATATACATTCTTCAAAACCAGCAAAAAAGAAAATAAAAGCATATTTAAATCAATAATTTCTGGAGAGACTTAAAAAGATTAAACCAGAGAGGATGTGAATGGCCAAAAATAGATAATAATGCTTAAAAACTTCGTGCAGTTTTAAGCTTGAAAGTACATTGCAGATTATGGCCCTGATCCTGCAACAAACTCGGTGCAAGAAGGCCCATAAAATTCAGATTTAAAAAAGATATTTAAGCCTCTAAAGATCTGGCACTTTGCCTTGTGGAACACAAACCTAGCTAATTAATCTTCATGACAACACCTCTATGAGGTATGGAATTCTATCCCAAATTTACATATAGATGCAGAATTAGAGAGAAATGCCTTAGCATGATGAACTCTGTAATCCCTGATTATATTGTACTGTTTCTTCCAAAGCCTTTTGGTAGATCATGTGAAGGCATTCTTGGCACTCAGAGTAGTTCTCAGATTATTGCCTCTCTTCAATACTATGAACTGAAAATGTATAATAGGAAAACATTTTAATATTTGCAGCACAAATTTGGTGCACTTGCCAAAGGCATTTAATTCCTAGCAGAACATTCTCTCCTTTTAGATACTTTAGTTACTTTTTGGAAATGCTTTTCAATTTACTTTATGAGGCAAATGGAGTTTTGTTTCCTCTGAAATATCTCTACCCACTTTTGAGGGGGGAAAATTTTATTAATTCCTAGTGGGTGGCTTTATGCTTCTCAGAGTATCTTTGACTCGGCAGCTTTGCTAATGTTATTTTGACCACTTGATCCTTCTGGCATAACCTTAAGGCAGATCTGCTGGCACTGATCCAAGTGTGGTTTTGGTATTTCAGAAGCTCAATATTGGTGTTTTCCTCCTGTATCAGCAGCTATCTGGCAATATAATCACTTTCCTATTTATAACTTATGCAGTGTCATGACTGTGTAATGCTGGGACCCCATTGTGCTGAGCTCTGGCTGAACAATACGGCAAATGTTCCAAGAAAACCTGAGTTTCTTTTACACCGGATGCATATCTGGATTTGAGAAACTGACATCTCAAGGTATGTAGAATTCCCTTCTCCCAGCACACTGCCACTCATCCTGGGTAAGCCAGCCCATCCATGAGAGCACTCCTTGGACAAGGCAGCAGAGGGTATCAATCTGCAGCATCATGTTCAGCTCACATCAGTACATTTTCATCTGACCCACTTTTCCAGCCACCTTGCTGCCCTGCAGGAGCTCTGGCAAGGAAGTCATGCAGGAGATACAGGGGTGTCCTCAACTGGGAATAGTTTATAATGTCAGTAACAACCACCTTGGGTGTCTCTACCTTAGATTTTGTGTTCTGATACAGCTCTCATCTCGCTCACTTTTTTATTATTTTGGACTATCCGTGAATTAGAATGGGTAGTAAGAGGTAGAGAGGGTAGAAAGAAGGAGATGTCTAAAAACTACAGTTGAAAGGTGTCATCCTTGGGCAAGGAAAAGCCAGCACAGAAGAAGTTGGTCCATTATCATGAAAAGATGGTATGGGTGATCGCAGAGATCATGGAGGGAATTAAATTACCTTGGTGACAGCAGGAAGAATCAAGGCTCTGGAAACACTAAAATTAAATAAATTTTTAAAAATTTTTTTTAATTTATTTGTGGTTATAAATGATTGTGTTCAGATTTTTGATCCAAAAAAGAAAACTGTGGAAAGCAAAACATCTGAGAAACTACGGAGGATCCCAGCAGGCTTTAATATCTCCAGCCAGCCCCACCTGAGCAGCAGGGGTTGATGTCTGTGACCAGCCTCAGCTGGGCCCCAGGCCCAGGCCCTATTTAAGCTCAGGCTGAGGTCTCCATCTTGCCTGTTCTCCTGGGTGGGGCTACAAGGTTGTATTGCAGTCCTGTTTCCTTCTGGTCTTCCTAAAGGGGCTCCCTCTGTGACCCTGCTTTGCCCATATGTTGTACCTGGGGCTGCTGATGGGCCACTGGTGTCCCCTGACACCACGTGGGATGGCATGTGTTGGTGAGGGCACAGCTGGTCCTGGGGTGGGCCTCCCACATCTGGGAGAACCCTCCACATCTGTCCCTGCACTGGGTGACTGTTCCTGCTGCTCCTTGGCCTCCTGCTCCCTGCTGAGGGATATGATTGACCACTGTGGGCAGGGCTTGGCTGGTGCTCCCTCTCAGTGGGTGAGTTGTGTATGAGCGGCAGAATGGTCTCTGCTGGTACATGACACAATTGAAGAAGTAAATGTAACTAGTTCTGTGTTTCTACTGCCCACAGGCAATAGAAGAAGAAATGTGCTTTGCCATAGTGCTGGAGGCAGCTGATTTGTGATGGCTGTGGTTTCTGCAAAAGGTTGTTCATAGCTTTCTAACTGGTTCCCAAGAAAGCTCCACCTTCTGCCCCTGTGGCCCCCGCTCCTGTGGTAAGGCTTTTCTTGTCTTCCTGGTGGACAGCTCTGGACTGGTAACGTGGAGGCTTGTGAAAAATATTGATGCTGCAAGTCCTGGTCACTGAGTACCTTCAGGTACAGGCCATGAATTTCAACCTGATTTTTGTGTAAATCAAATGAAGTGAGCAGAACAGAGCACCAGTGTGGTGTTTAACTGATGAGCTACAATGGTGTTCCGTGCAAATCCTGTCCTATGCTAATTTCAGTAAATGCATCTTACTTGGACAGCTCTTTATGCAGAGCGTTCATCACAGCTCTAAAAAAGTCATGCACATACCAACTCTCATGTGAGGTTAGAAATGAGCAGTACAGAAACATAAAAATACTGAAGTTAATGAAAAATAAATGTACAATGTTGTAATTACTTGAATGAAAACTACATGGCTCTGGATCTCTCCATTAAAGGACAACTATGATTATTGCGTATACAGTTTAAATGGAATTTGAATGAAAACTTTTTTCACAAAGCCATTACTAATTGTTATGGTAATATGTTAGATATAACAGGATGGATTTATACTGCAGTTTAAAAACCTTCTGTCCCTAATATATGTGGGCTAAACTTCTCCATTATCAAATTGCCTCTTAAATATCTTAATGATAATGCTGAATGCATTATTTACTTATTGAGAAAGATGTACAAAACCCCTTATTCTTTTTTCTCTTAGCTATGATATTTTTCAATCCAGAAGCTTTCTAAAATGCTATGTAGGTCATGAACGTGGCTTTAATAACTATCTGACTGTCCACCAAAGCAGATGCCATAGCTTTTTAATAGCTATTCTACAGCATTCAAATACTTACAGAGTAGAACTGCTGCATCTGATTTAAACTTCAAAAGTATTTTACATAAGCACATACAAAAATGTAAAGTCAAAATCAACAGACTATTTCTAAACAAGCAAAGCTTTTTTGTCTATTCCAACGTATTTAAGTATGGTGTAATAAGAAAAGTCCACACTATTACAGGCAGTTACTATAAAGCAAATTACATGAAGAAATTTTTTTTTTTTTTAAATAATGTCCACTTAACCTCTATATTACTGATTTCTGTGCAGGTTTGAACTGGGTAGTAGAAGTCTGAAATGCTAATGTCTCTCTAGGATTATGTAGAAACAACTTCAGCACTTACATATGTAGTTGACACAATAACTCAAGTTACATGTTAGACTTGGCTGATTGAACAATGATAGGTAATATGTATATCTATGTATGTATAATTAATGTTTAAAAATTTGGGAATTTTCAGATTCAGTGAAGTTCGAATTATGGTTACAAAGCAGTATCACATAGTTTCAAGTGGGTGGTTTGGAAGGTAAGGGTGGGTGTAAGGCTACATGTACACAGAGGGAGACAGAGGGTTCCCAGCCTCGCAGCTGCTCACTTGCTCTCTTCCTCACAGCACAGCAAAACAGACCAAGGGCTTCCAGTCACTAAAGGTAATTTTGCACTAAATTAAAATGAGGCTACTCTCTAAAATGGCACAAACTTAACTCTCCTGGGTTTGAAGGGGGGGCCTAGAAAAAATTGGAAAACAATTTAAGAAATACCATTGTGCTACTTTTCTGGTCCAGCAGCTTCCAGCGTATCTCTTTCCTTCAGGGTTGTACCTTTGCTACGGGCTCAGCCCTGCCTCAAGCGAGCATCAGCTTGAAATCTACCAATGTGCTGCTTGCTCAGCCCTCTCCCTATGTGCCTCTCCTTGCACTCCTGCTGGGGAGCTGATGGTTTCTGAGCTGGCAGCTTCTCTCTAAGGACAAATTTCCTACAAACTTGGGGGATCCCACCTTTGTGCCTAGCAGTTATGGTGAGCTGGATGTGTCTGGAAAGCAAGCACTTTTTTCCCCAGTCTTAAGATTTTCACTGAATCAAGCCTCTGATCTGACATACTGCTTGGCCAGATGAGTGCTGATACTGCCAGAAGGGATGCAACAGCTGGGAAGGAAGGAAGTGAAGCAGTGTAGATAGATTGACTGGCTTAAGGGCAACATGAAAACACACCTGAATAGTGAACAAAGAGTGAAATTAGCCTGTGCTGTCATACTCATGTTTATCTGTTGAAAGGTCATTTACATATAAAAATAGTTACTTGCATGTGCATGTGTGATTTATACTGTAAAGGACCACTCAGGGTGCATACATGTGTATTGGGCTTAAGCAAAACCACTTCTGCCCCCAAAAAATGAATTTCAATACATATGTCCCCCCAAGGCATCATTACAACTTTATTTTTACGAAGAACAGCAGGATTTAGGACAACAGGTTTAGATTATTTCCTTTACGACAGATGTAAACACAGCACCTGCAAATGCTACCCAGGTCTGCACTGAGGGTACTGCTGTTGCAAGCTCTACAATCTAAATTCGGATATGAAAATTTGTTTTTTCTACTGACAGGTGTTTTTTTTCCCTCTGTATGTACACATACATGCAAGCATGCTTTACATTTTTAATTTGCTTTATTTGATAACTTTATTCTTTCGTAAAAGTGGAACTGTAGAATATGCTACACCTGGGAAGTACAGCAGAGTGTGACGGAAGATATGTCATGTTATGTCCTTGTGACTGTAGGTTTTATGTTTTACTCAGAATACTGGTAGTCTGTATTAATGAAGACTGAGATAGCCAAATGCACTGTATATCAGTGCACATATCAAGATATTCTGATTGATAGTTTTCATGCACTGAAACACACAACTCCTGTATGAGGAAGTTAAAAGGGAAACTAACAAAACCAAACCCCAACCTTAACTAGCCTTGTAAAGACAGAGTCCTTGTTTAAGTATTCATCCTCAGAAACAAGATCTTACCATTTATTTCCCACTTATAATTTCCACCAACCATCTTTTAAGATGCTATTTGCTTCCCTAAATGTGCAGCTACACAGTCATTCTGCAAAATCTCTGGGATATCAACTATGAATTATGGCCAGACAATGAGCAGAAGTATACTAAATCCTCCATGGTATTCATTAATGATTGCCTGTGACAAACCACTGTCGGCTTTAATAGTTTTCCTGGGGTAATTCCTGCATCCTCTGTGGGAGACTTTTAAGATTGTTAAAGAGGATTCCTAAGTAGCACCAATAGTTAAGTAACTTTTGTCAAGTGTAATGCAAAACATGGAAAAAAAAATCTTTAATTTCATTTTATTTCTTCCTAAAGAAAGTAATCTTCTTAGAACAGATGGTCTAATCAAATACCTATACAGCCTAGACTGAGTAATGTGTATATTGATGAGAGCATTACCAAAATGTAAGTTGATGTTTTACTAATCATCCCAATGAGAGAAACACTGAGTGCCATTCAATAAACAGTTAATTTCCCAAAGCTTAACAACCTTTTACTTTGTTATTATTGAAATTAGACAGCTTTGCTAAGCCAAGGCAGGTTGTCTTCCCCAACTCTGACAGTCCTTTATTTTGCATGCTGTCACACCAGTTTCAGTAAGCCACCCATGTAATAGGATGTAGTGTACTAGCTATGAATAAGGGTAGCAAAATAGTGTCACATAAAGCTGTAAAAAAACTTTCAATCCATGTTAATGTAATGTTTTGCATATTAGTTTTTAGCTCTAAATCTCCAAATGACTTACAAGCAGGTGTGTTCAGCTGCCCACAAAGTTACAGCTGGGGGAGATCAGACAGAGAAGTGAAGTAATTAGTGCTCAGACAAGTGGTGGCTAAGCCAGACTCTTTTCCTTTGCTCCACAGGCCTTTTTTTCAAAGAGAATTTTTTTTGTCTTTGTATTAATTCAATGGCTAATGCCATAGAGAAAAGAGCCAGACAACAAATAAAAGGGACCAAAGAGACAGAAGAAATTCTTTTCTTGTTGGGGATGTCTCAGCTGTGCTTTTGGGACTGTCTGCATCTGTAGGCACTGTTCAATAACACTCTAGAGTGTTATTGATCCTGTGCTCATGGATCTCATGCAAAATTGTATTTCTACAATAACTGTAATTTTATTTCTGATTCTTAATGTCAGTATTATTTTTGACAATTTCGGATCTGCTCCTATATTACCAATATGTCTACTGCTGCTTTTAATAAGTTTTAGAGCCAGTGGATTAACACTGAATATCAAACACCACAATTAGAATTGCTGATGTTATGCAGGAACACTGCTCTAAATATATATATAAAAAAGTCTATCTTATTATCACTACAGAATCTGCACTCATTTCTGCTGTATTTGATAATTTTTGTTACAGAATTCCCAGGCTCAGAGGAGTCTTGTGTGTATGTGAACCATTTAAAGGAAGAATAAAAAGGAACATAAACAATAATGACAATTGTAAGTGAAATCCAATTTCACCTCATTTCTCTTAAAAGGTAGGATACATTGTTTTCCCTTCATTTGTGTTTGTCAGGATGATAAAATAAATATTTTTAATGAATCACAGTGTATACCTACATAACAGGGAATTGTTATAGAAACAAATTTAAATGCTGAATTTCATTATACAGTGAAGAGATGTCTTATTAGTATTCACAATGAATTGTGTGATGTCTCTCCACATTCAAATTATAGCACATAGCGCTTTGAAAGAGAATGAAGACACTCATCAAATCCACATTAGGATACTGCTCCAATATAAGTAATTCAATGAAAAAACCACCATTCAGTATCTTTTGAGGAAGGGTTGCAAACTTTGTGATAAACTAGTAATTTGTTCAGTTCTGTGCTGGAGATTGTCATGTAATTTCCTTTATTACATATGTCCATAATAAAAAAATAACTGTATAGCTCTGAAAAATATACAGTCACTTTCTAAAATAGTTAATACTAAGACTGTTATCTGCAAATTACACTTCAAGCATGGTGTGTGGTTGCGCTGTCTCCTAACAACCTGTCATTTTTAAAATTTATTTCATCATAGCATACTGAAATATGGAGAAGCCCAACTGGCTGGATAACAGGGCTGCTAAAAGGGAAAGGAAAGCAGCTGCTCCTGTCCCATGCTGAGCAGGGAAGTAATGTCTGCATGATTCCTGCTGCTGCCTCAGATGGGAGACTCAGAGCAATGGAAACTGGGGGTGAAACCAGTCCCCAACAATATTTCATGGCCTCAGGTACTGTCCCAAATGCCACAGAGAACCTCCCAAGTCTGAATGAGAATATTCTACCTGAAATAAAGCAAGAACATCTCTAAGTGCAAGAAAGGCTTATGATAAGGTATGTAATACTTTCAGTTAACTCATCAGATGTGTAGCATGCAAGCAACTCCCTTGAACTGAGGCAAACTTGCTTCCTGAGTTGATTATAAAGTAATTCAAATCTGGAGATGAAGAGGCTTCTTTCCCTATATAGCTGTGGCAAGACTGCTGCAAGGTGAGGTTTCTCTCTGAACCTCTGCATGCCTCCACTAAAACCAGGAGTTGCCATCAGCACATTAATTGGGCTAACTCAGGCAACCTCGTTAGTAAGACCAGGGCAGCCTGGGCCATGTGGTGGTGCTTGGCATTTCAATGCTGTTTGCCTGTGTGGAGGCTGTGCTGCCAATTCTTTTTGCATGTTATTAACCCCCTACAGAGATTGAATCTGGGATTGTATGCCAGGATGAGACAACTGTAACTCATGAACTGTAGAATGAATATATCCTAAAAAGCATTTGACTTTTGGTAAGCATTAGGTGGAGAAGTTTCTCACAAGAAGAGACTGAATGTAATTTTTCTATAGTAAAAATAGACTTTCTACAATTGCCTGCTGGGATGCCTGAAGGTAAAGTTTAAGGACAGAGATTTCTTTTATCCTAATACACTTCAATCTATTACAGAGTAAGATGATAAGAGAAGCTCTAAGCATGCTGCTTTCCACTGTATCACCCTGGGAAGAAATAAATTATGGCATATTATGTTCCCTATCAGTTCTATCCATCACATGTCTTACCGAAGATGTGATGAAGAGAAACACCTTGGATAGAGTAATGCAATTAACTGCTGCCATTTGAAATGTGAAAAATTACATTTTTTTTATCCCACCCTGTCCAGCTGTTCAACTATTTTTGAGCAAAAATGCTGTTTTAGGACTTGCTGGTTGACTGTAGGACTACTTTCCAACAGACTCTGCTTTTCACAGTAGGTATAAGAAAGGTCAAAACCTTGCAGCAGCTCCCAGTATCCTGGCTGTGCAGCCCAGAGGTCAGGGATGCTCAGGGACAGGAGTGTACCAGGATAGCCCAGCTCCATCTTCAGCGGCCTCTGTGAGGGGCACGACAGCAACATGACCTCCCTAACACTTGGATGTGCTTCTGATGTCTGATGGTAGCTGGGCAAGGCAGCACCTGAAGCCAGAGAGGGATGAAGTTGCATTGCCACAGTGACAGATATGCCTCCATGTGTTCCTACAGGTACTCTATAATTTAAACAATCTAGTGCTGTTCAGCATTTATCCTTAAATGCAATTTTCGGTTCCAGTTTGTACTAACGGCGCTATATGAAGTGCACTTACTGGAATGAAAAATATCTGCTTATAAAATGAATCAGTTCTTGCAAGGGTGCAAAAATAAAAGACCTCAGAGAAGGTGAAGTATTCTTTCCTCTGGCACAAAATTTAAGGCTGTGCTATGCTACAAGCCAAAGCCATATGCCTTTTTCTTTCAAGGTACGCAACATTTACATTTTTTTACCTAAAAAAACTTTGCATATACCATCTGAGTATTTTCAGGCCCTAATAAAGTGTTTTAAGGATAAGAAATGGCATAGCTCTGCTTATAACAATGTCTTTAGAGAGCATACAAAATCACGCTGTTCCACATGGCTATGTGTGATATGTTAATGCCAAAATATAAAAGAAAAAAGCAACTTCAAAAGATATGCCCTTGGATTTTTTTAATTTTCATTTCTCCTAATTTTTCACTCGGCTTTTACTGAAAGTGCTGCAGCGAGATCAGTGAAAAACAACTCTTCCTTTTAGCTTACAACTGAAGTGAACATAGGGTTATAAATAATTTTAAATGGATTTGAGGTTATTTTTGTGAATTCTGTTACACAGCATTTGAATACATTAGTTAAATAATACTTCATGAGCATGAAAACTCTGGAAATTCAGAATGTTGGCCAATAATCAAAATGTATATAAGAAAGCAAGTCTGTTAAGGTATCTTTGATTTTAATAACTCATAGTGACATAGTAAGGTTATGGAAATGACGTATTAGTGTAATTTATTCAAGAAGCTGGAGAGGTACTTGTCTTTGTCATAGAAGCCATTAAAGAAAAAAATCTGCTGTTTATCTCTTGTCTCCTTGCAAACGTTTGTGACCCTATATCTCAACTTATCTCTCTATGTTCTGCAACACAGTACTGACTAGCTTTAAATTAAAAAATCAGTTCCTTCATCTGATATTATGAATAGTCAAGTTCCTCTCTAAAGCTTCATATTTCTTACACTGCTTTTCTAGACTTAGTTTTGTAAACATTATTTTGCAGATGTAAGAGTTAGAAACTTAGAATCACAACTGTATATATATATTTATATAAAAGTTTGCAAATAGCTTTAACTCTGACTTAGCATTTTCTTTTAGGGTTCTGTACCCCCCAAAACCTGGAGAAATGACCTGTATACAAATTGATGACAGGACTTGGCTGATGCCAAAATTTTGGATGTGATGCTCAAAAATAGAAACTTCTGACTTTTTTTAAATCTGCAAGCACATAAGAAAACCATTTTAAACTGTATGTTTTATATATGAAGAGATATTTAAATATTCTTTTAGAAAATAACCTTATGCCACAGAAAATATTTTATTAGGACTTTATGGTTTATTTAAATTCTCTAAAGTTCCTTTCAATGAAGCAAATCCTATCCTGAGATTCAATTAATTTAATTCCTACACAAGATTTCACTGAAACCAACAGATGTTCTTACTGAATAAAACCTGAATAGCAATTGAATAAAAGCTCCAGGAGGTATCCCAGTGCTTATGAAGTCCCAGATCATCCTGTCACTTCCCAGCAGCTTTTAACTCCGCATACATTGCGCTCCTCTGGAGCTGGCCTGCTTTGCCATCAGCTGATCTCCCCCAGTGTCAGTGGAGGAAAACGAGGAGGAAGTTTTTGAGTGAGAAAAAACTAAAAGACCCCGCTCCGCTCCTGGAGCTTGCAGATGTGGCAGGGCTTAGGACAAGATCCCTGTGGCACCCAGGGGCTGTGGGGACCACGTGAAACTGGGGAACAGAGGCCACAGCCCCACCTGAAGGCAAATAAAAAGGCAGTAAACAAATATGTGACTCAAGTAAGTTTGAAGAGTAATTGTGTTTCTCCGAGTGTAAGGCAAGTGTTTTCCATACCAGTGCTTGCCTTCTCAGGTATCACCTTTGTTAATTAAAGAAATGCTTTATAATAGAATAGCTGTCATAGATGATACAATGCTATCACTTTGATATCTCAATTAAATTACACCACAGGCTCTAAGGCCTTCAGGGCACCTTCATTTAAGATCTCAATGTTTGTCAGTCACCACCCTGAATGGGATCATGATTTTTTTCAATACCTACACCTATAAATCCATGGCTTTATTAGTTTGAGTCTAGGCTAGCAGGGCTAAGTCAGGCATGGGACGATGCAACTACAAGAGATAGACTGAAAAGGCAGATTTTTTTCAGGTTCTGACTAGCTTTTATAAAATAATGGATCCCATCATCCTGCAGAAGACTTTAGCATAAGTTATGTAGTAATGGTGTTCAAATTCTGATCCTGTACTAGATAGCCCACATTTGTCATTAAAAATCACGGATGTCAAAGAGTTTAAACTCAGTCTCATCCCACTATTCATTCTTATTTGCATCTGAGGAGCTCATTTTCAGCTTACCCAGTGGTCCAAGGGACACAACTGTGTTGAATACCATAGGTATGTGTAGAATGTTTATAGTTCAGTTACATGAACAAGATTTATGTAATGGTTTAAGCTAAACAGAGAAAGAACAAAGCTTTCTGCTGGGCTGTTGAATGTCTTAATTACTGCTATTTGTTTACACATTGCTATTGCAGTGGCATGTCACAGAGTGGTCTGAGCCCACAGCTTGCTGAAGGGCATTGCCCAAACAGGGATGAAGACAACCTCTGCCTGGAGGCATTCCCTATCTTGACAGCATTTTGATATATCTCATTGTCAGTTTTATTATTTTGTTGATGGCCAGCTGCTCTTTTGTCACCTTTACAATGACATGCTGTCAAGCATGCACTGGTCTTAGCAAAGCTCAGGTGTTCCACTGTTGTTGTGCCTTGGAGAGGCGGATGCAGAACAGCCACATCCTACACTCCTGAGTAAATCCAAGTAGGAAAACTTCAGAAAGCAGCACAAAGAATTTTATATATATATATGCATGTATATGTATTTGGTGCTGTTACTCTGGCATTTGTGATGGACAAATCCTTCATGTTTCCCTCTTAACTCCCACTGAAGGCTGTGGGAATCTTCGCAATTGATTTAAATTGAAGCAGACTTGCTCCTAGATGTTCCCATTATGTGAACAGCAGCAAGAGTCTCTAATAAAAAATTTTCTCACAATAGCAGTAAAAATAATGAAGGGACACACTGTGTCCGATGTAGGACACCGTGGGTAAAATCAGTCTCTTAATGATGAATAATTGTAAAGGTTAAAAGAATGACATTATTGCAACAAAAACTGTGCCCCTCCAATCATCTCAGATGAGGACTGATCTCCCATTGTGTTTTATTGTTTGGAGTTATTTTATTACTGGACTTCATGTAAAATTAATTACTCCCTAATATATCTGCATTTAAAAAAAAACAAGCACCAATTATGAATTATGACATTTAAAATAATTCACCAAGTGAATTTAATTAAGTTACAAACAGAATGTTCTGCAAATAGAACTGCTGCTTTGAGAGCAGGCTGCAGCATGCTGCCTGCATGGCATTAGCCAAACAGGCAGTAATGATGCATGTGTGTGCTAGACTTTGGAAATGAAACTTTTTTGAACCAGTGAAATACCAAGAATAATATTTGTGAGGCTGATCTGTAAGAAAATGTACTGTTCATCTATAAAGGCAGCACCCCAGACTGCAGTCTCCTTAGTGGTTTCATGTTTTGTATTTTTAAAATACTTCTTTAAAGGGCAGCTGCATTATAAGTCAAGTCAATGGTGAGAAGGCTGCAGGAAGGATTTATTTTTGGTTTTGAATCTGTAGTAGACCAGATGAGTAAGAAGGGCTGGAAGGCTTATTAATTTTTGCTATGATTCAAGATGAGCAAGTTCTGGTAAGAACAATACAATTCCACTCTTTCAGTATAGTTGCTTTTTCAGTTTTAGAGAAAACTCGTAGTTTTTTCCACTCTTCCATGATATGGAAGAAGTTACATACAAAGGACACTCTGTGCTATGTTTGTAAACTACTCCAGAGTTTTAGGGAAGATCATCTCCAGCTTCCTCAATGGTATCAACAGTGTCTGAAAAAATCTCTGGAAAAATACACATTTACTCTTTTGTGCTGTGAAAATCCAGTTAAAATTGGACTATATTGCTTACATTCTCATTTTTAATGAAATGTTATGGGAAATCTGTGTAAGTCAGGATAAAGTGGGAGTAACTTTTGTGACTCCATTAAAGCTGCGGTAGACAAAAAAAATTAAGAAATTATGTCTTCAAACATGTATTAGGTTATCCTGCAGTGTCTTTAATCAAAATCAATTTTCTCTGAAAAATACATTAAGACTTCAGAAGCTGAATATTTTGGTACTCAAATATGTGAACAAAATTACGTTTTGGATCCCTGACCAATTGCAACTGATGCTGGCATCATTACTGGGATTTTTACTTTTCAAAATGCCACAGAGTGGTTAACTGCAGCAGAAGTGGGAAGTTTCAGGGACAGAGCAGCAATGCTCAGGACACGCTTTTCACAGGCAGCATTTACGGACACATTGCTGTTACGAACCTTATTCTTTTGGAGAATAGAATGTGAATTATTTATCCACAGCTGAGAGCCTTTACTCCCCAAAGTAGTGTCCCTGAAGTCACTGCAACTGTATCTGAGAGCCAATTGTGTGAACCTCCTGTGATGCTGTATAAACGGGATCAGCGACCGGAGTGGCGTGGGAGTGCCTGCTTACAGGAATGGCACTGCAGTCCTTACTCCTGCATTTCTACAGATAGGCTTTGGGGTGTGTCCTTGGCTAAGAAGGTAGTCTGAAAAGAAAGCCACTGGGGGGGACAGGAGGGGTGGAAGAGTACAACTAAATTTTGAAACAAGTTAGTGACAACTGTCGAGAACACCAGATAAAACTGAAACACAGAGGTGATAATGGTATGAAACAGGAAAGGAGGAGTGTGAAGAACGGAGGTCATAAGAAAAAAAAAAAAAAGGCAAAAAACAATTGAAGTTTAAAATAGATAATTTCTTTTTGTTACTGTTTTCCTTCTTCTTAGTCCTCAATTATTTCATGAATACATGTCATGGTTTAACCCCAGACAGCCACCAGGCCCCAGACAGCCACTTGCTCCCCCCCTCCCCAGGATCGGGGAGAGAGTTAGAAAGGCAAAAGCCAGAAAACTTGTGTGATGGGATAAAGACAGTTTAATAGGGAAAACAAAAGCTGCACACACAAGCAAAACAAAACAAGGAATTAAATCACTGCTTCCCCTGGCCAGGCAGGTGTTAAGCCATCTCCAGGAGAGCAGGGCCCTATCACGCATAATAGTTACTTGGGAATACAAACACCACCTCTCCAAACGTTCCCCTCTTCTTCCCTCGACTTTATATACTAAGCATGCTGTCATATGATATGACATATTGGTCAGTTGGGGTCAGTTGTCCTGGCTGTGTCTGCTCCCGACTTCCCAAGCACCCCCAACTTCCTTGCTAGCATGGCGGTACAGAAAGCAGAAAAGGCCTTGGCTCTGTGTAAGCACTGCTCAGCAACAACTAAAACATCTTAATTATCATCACTGTTTTCAGCACGAATCCAAAACATAGCCCCATACTAGCCACTGTGAAGAAAACTAACTCTACCCTGGCCAAAACCAGCACAATATATAAGCCAGGAAGTCACAGCCAGGTCTTTCTTCCCTAAATGATAAAACGATGCTTGGAGTCCTGCTGGTTCCTCTTAAAACTGATGGAGAAGGTGTGCTGTTAATGCAGGCCTAATTATTTGCTATGAGTACACAGAAGGTACAACTTACCAAGCATTATGAGTGAACCACCCAGAGGCAGTTTATTGAACCATGCCCAACTATGCCAGTGAGACTCTATCCTGTGTTGGTAACATTAGCACTAAAGTGTAGGGTAATAGGATCACATATTACTTGGAGTTTTCAGAGGTCTTGGCTTCTCATTCCTAACTTGTTCTTTCTTTTTTTTTTTTTTTTTTTTAATCTGCACTAACATAGTCCAAATTGCATAACTAGGTTCATGCACATAAAATCACACCTTCATTTTGCTGTGTATGAGGTAAGAATTGAGTGCCCAGTCTGCAGGCAGCAGCCTATCTACAATGAGGAATTTTGCACACAAGAAGAAAAGCAAAAGGAAAAATAAGGTCACTGTCTTAAAATGGGTAAAGAAAATGGGATGTAAAAGTGCTAGATTACAAAAAAAATTACTTACCATTAAGTCATTTTCCCTAGTGCCTAATTTTCTTTCACTCCTCCATCTTAGTAGACATTATGCTAAATGACAAAACAAATGGTAAAGACCAGGACAAGAACTTCTTCATGCAAAACAGCCAGAAGTGTAACTTTGTAAGTCCTATTTTCCTTCCTTTTTGCCCAAAAGTCTAAAGATGCTCTTATAAAGAGTATATGTTTGTTACCAGAAGTGGGCTCTTAATGGAACTTGACCATAATTTATTTTTATGGCTTGTAATGTTAAGTAATTTTACTTAACATGCCATTTTAAAACCTAAATGCATGAGAGAAGGAAAAGTATGAGACATAGCAAATGCACTAAGGAAGATTTATACATTTCCACTGAAAAATGAACTGATGATCTAGTTCACTGAAACTACATTTCTCCAGTATTAGGCAAGTGTAGCAGGTAAGTCTCCTTCAGAGTTTGATCAATAAGTCTACCTGATGCCTCTAAAATATTTTTTTCAGATGAAGGAAAGATCCCTTAGTTTAATATCAAAGTCCTTACTGGATGGACCAGTGTGAGGATACGCACTAAGCACCGCATTAAGAGTGGTATCACTGCACAGCATTTTGTTTGCTGGATGCAAAGCAAATCAAAACTAACTTGTTAATTATCTGTTTGGTACTATTGTGTCATATACACCACCATCACATCTAGTACCCTCTACTTGACAGTTTATCTCAGTAAAACTACTAAAAAGGGTCCTCATATGCTCTAAATCATTTCTGACTAGAGCTGCTACTGGCTCCACAAGGAAAAGTCGTAGGAAACAGAGCTCCTGTTTGCAACACTACCATCTTTAATGCTTGCTAAGATCTTTTATCAGGCTCTAGTGATTATATTTAAGTTTAAAAGAAATATTTTTTTCTGCTTTATTAGCCCCTCAATTGAAGTAAAGTGAATTATATGAACGAACAAAGACAAACCTAACAACTGTTGCAAAGTTATATATATTCTTACACCTTATTCCCATTATTATCTAAGCGTTGTATTGCAAGTCACATTTTAAAACATATTCAGAGCATGTATGATTCCTGATCTATTTATTTTACTTTTTTTTCTTCTTTTCAGTACCTTGTACTTTTATTGTTGTAAACAGCTGTTTATGATCATGTGTTTGGACAGAAAAGATGAAGAACAGGTCAGGAAATATGGATTGTGAGTCTATCTGTTTACTGGTTAATTACCATATTTCAAGAGGGCTACAAGAGATAAAGGAAAATCTAATGGTTCAAATTTGCCTCTACCGTTCACCAGGTCTCCTAATTTAACTTGAATTTATTCTTGGATTCCTTTAAAGCTAATGTTCCTAAAAATACCTGTAAAACCTAGATACTAATTGGAAGATTGTGCTTCTTTTCCACAGAAAGCTTCATATTCCCACTTCTGCCTCAAACTGGACAATTTCTAAGAGAAACATCAAGCAATTCATTCCATTTGCTTGCAAAGCCTGGGTCACTCTTGTGAAATGATGAGGTTCAAGGCCTGGAAACTTGGATTTTTGCAAATTGCATGACAGGTATAGCCAGGATTCAGGTGGGCTCTTTTGTAAATCATTTGTCTCATCTACACAAATCTGCCAGTTGGCATTTTTCTGATAGATTTTTAATTTCTTGTCCCTCATTTTAACTATGAAAGGTACATCAGTGCGTAATGCTATGTTACTATCTCTAAACTCAGGCACTTTAAAATAAATGCCTGTTTTATAAATCTTCTACTTTCTGGCTTGGTATTAATGCAGATGTATGTCGTGGCTTCTTGATGTGGCAGGTGTAGGTGTCCTCACTTCTCAGTGGCCCTGCCTGGCCTCAGTATGTTTGCAAACATTTAAGCCTAAAAGATGTTTTCCCCCCAGAAACCACAAGGTAAATGTAACAAGTAATCAGTCTCCTGAACAGCAATCAGAAACCTCCTAACAAACATCCTACACAAACACCATAATTAATCTAAGCTATGACCTGAATTGCAATGTATATAATCGGCTTCAAATGGTGTGCATATTGTACTCATTTTTTTGGCTGTCACAGTTAGTCTGTTATATGCAATACAAACATATTGGTTTGTTTTGAAGAATACTAATTTCAGGAGGGAAATGTGACACAAATGTTGTATGCAGATCAGGTTTCCTATTCTTACAGGTTCAGACTAAAGCAAAACACAATGTCAATGTCAAAGCAGAACAAAAAGGATATATATACTCAGAAACTAAAAAAACCCAAGCCACCAAACCTAACACAAACCACACAGCAAACCCAGCCCTCTAACCACAAAGCCTCAGAAAGTAATTGTGGTCTGTGAACATTAAGTGGCGGAGAAAGAGATGTGCTTGGGCACAGGTTCAAGTTAGGCAGTGTAAGCTCTTCTTTATTAATTAGGAGGACATGTCAGTTGAAAACTGCAGGCTGATCTTCAGTCAAAGTCAGCCTAGTGCTATTTCACTCATTTAGTGCAGCTGAAGATAGTAATGCAATTTTTTTGAGACAATACTTTTTTGCCTAAATTAGTAAGGAACATTTGAAAATTTTACAAAGGAGTGAATTTCTTGTTCACTTGGCATCCATGTTCAGCAATAAAAGCAGGCAGGTTTCACTCCCCAGCAGGCAGGCTGGGAGGCTACTGTGCACAGTAATGTTTACAGGGCAGCATTGTAGAGGTGTTTTTAAATAGGAGCAGAAGTGTTTTCCCTAAGGATTAAAATAATGCACCTTCTAACAGACACACTTCTAACAATCTTTTCTTTTACACAGATTTTCTTTTTACAAATCTACCTACTAAAATTAATGTTGGAAATGCCTAAAGAAATGTGACCAAAAAAAGCTCCTCCTTGGGCAAAGACAGGTGACTCTTACTGATTGTCACTATTAAATATATAAGGATGGGATTTATTAATACTGTTTATTTATTTAGCTTGGGTGTCATTTCAAAATGATAGGGGGAAAAAAAGAAAAAAGAATTCCTTGTGCTTTTTCTGGTGGTAGCTCAAACAGTTGAGATTGGGCATATTCTCCCTAGGGACTGTCAAGAAATGATCATCAGGACATTTTTCTCAAATGACACTGAAATTGTCTTGTGAGTCATTAGATCCATCACTTAAATTTAAGTCCGCATTATGCACATTATACCAGGTACATGAAAAGGTAGGGCTGGCCACAGGATGGCAAAGTCTGACAGGCAACTGTTGAACAGTTACATGTTGAGAAGAAAATCGCTAATAATAACCTCGCTTCCTCAGAAAGAAGGAGCATGAGGAGCAATGGAAAAATAAGTGAAGAAAACCACAGAAGATGAATGGGGCTAGAGGGAATACAAGAACAGCAACACACTAATGATGGTTCAAGAAACACCTTAGCACAACTACTAAAACATAAAATACGTTTTATTGAAGATTTTTCCTCTTCAATAATTATTTTCTGTGTTTCTCTGTGTTGTCACCACTGAGAGCCTGGTTTTCACTTCCTCTGCCATGGTTCAACACACACCTATGTTTTCCTTCTCCATACAGTATGAAAGTAAAAGACTTATTTTCCTAATTTCTCTGCCATTGAAAGAGCACCTGTTGCCATTTCCACAGTGGGCTACACTTTTTTTGCCCTTCAACACAGAAGGAATCAGCAACTCCCAAAGCCAATTTTTTTTGCCCTCCATTCCACACCAGATGTAATTTGCAGAAAGCAAGCCTCCTCCTTTCCTCTGTCTTTCCTGTCTCACAGAGTTTGGCCACTTCCTTTGGATTTCTCTGTGGTCACTCTTATCTGTTAGGACCAGCAAGAGCTCCTTCTGCCTCCTGACTCCCACGGCACGGTTCACATCCAGGTCCTGCTGCCCTGGGGAGCGTGGCAGCCGCACTGTCCTCAGACAGCCTCTGGGATCTTCTCCTCCACGCTCCGAGGCATAAGGTAGGCAGATGGGCTCTCAGATGGTGACAGGGACAGCGAGGCACAGGATGTGCAGAAGCATCTCTTGTAGAGAGTGAATGAGAACAGACTGTGAAAGGGGGGTCAGGCATTTTCCAGCCATGCTTTGCAGAGGACAGAAATTGCAGCTCATGAGTTTGAGGTTTCAAAGTCTGGGCTCTGAGCTGGACATCAAATAGAAAATTTTAAAATTTTAAAATTTCACTCAAAAGAAAATTTCCACCAATAATAATTTCTGTATCTAGCATATATAAGTTTTTAAAAATATTGACACAAAACACTTTATTTTGGGTTTTTAGGGAAGAAAAGAAAAAGCAAGAAAAAAGTGGGATGCAGAGAAGTGAGAAATGGTAGCACTAGACAGACTGTGACTATTATTTGGGAGATTTTCACAGTTGTGTCAAAATAAACCTGACTTTTTATTTCAACAGCTAACATCATATTTTAAAAACCAAATAAAGCAAGCCAGATCTACAGACTATCTCTAACCAGTTCAGTTGCTATGGTATAAATGAATAGATTAAGTATGTTAAGGGTATCCCTGCTGAAATGTAAAATGCAAGTGCTGAGAAGCTAGCCAAGCCATATGAAAGCATACCAGCTGGGCTGGGACAGGAAAGGAAGAAGGTCAGGAACTCTGGAGAGAAAGAGGATCAATACCAAACTCTTGAGAGGAATGAATTCGAGTCCTATAGAGAAAAAGAAAACTACCTTAGGTGAATTGTCAGAAGCAGCTCCTTGTTCTAAAAATAATAGTGCTTGCTCTTTTGCTCAAGTTTCTTTTTCTTCTCTTTTTTTTTTCCTTCTCATTTCCTTTTCTTCTCTGCTTTCCCTTGATTGATAACAGAAAAAATTTGTGCCTCTATATGCTATTGCAAAACTGCTGAAATCTGGCAAGAGCAAAAAGGCTAGAAAAATAAAAGATTAAAAATATTAAAGTACATTCAGCAGCTGGGAAGCTGACCCAAAACTTCAGGTAACAAGTTCATGCAGGTGTCAACTTCAAGTTCAGATGGATCAGCATTTCAAGTGAATTTTCTGCAGGGTTTTTAGAGAGAAGGGTAAGAAAAAAAGTAATAAAACTGTAAGAAAGCTTTCAAGCTTACTTTGGGCATACAGTCCTCTCTGCAGTTCAGCTTAATGGAAGAGATATTCAAATAGTCTAGATTTTTTTTCCTTCTGCAAATTTCTCAATTAGAAATGGTTTATTAATTAATGGAAATAAGGGATAAATCCCACTAACTAATCCTAGACCTTCCCCTCTGAAAAATGGCTTGCTTTCCCTAGGCTTAGCATCAAGGAGAGCTCCAGTACCAGTCCTGGGCTAGGGGCAAGGTGCAGAAGGAAGGAGGGGAAGCACAATGCTCACCCCATCTCATCCCCTACTCTCACATCTCTCTCTTTTCTGAAGCTCAGATTTTGTCTAAATGCTTTGATACTCTTACCATAGTGGGGCCTGAAAAATACTAATGTCGATAGAAAAAACGAAAGCAAACCTGTACAAATTCTGCTAAAGCCACTGATGTTAGTCTGGATTTAACTTGTGCAAATCAGAGCACTCTATGGATCTGAACAGCTGAAGAATAGAAATTACTGTACAAAAGGCAGCATCGTGTAAACCTAAGATCTATAAAGTCTCTTCATTCAAATCTTTAGCTCTAAAGAGTCTCTGTATTTTCAACTTAGTTACAGCTATGAAGTGTAATGAGATATGATGCATGCTAAAGACCTCGGCTATCAATTAGTAATAGGCAGGAATGAAAGATGAATATCTAATGTTTCACTGATATGGTCTCCAGTGAGAACGGCTGGGTATTTTAAGTGCATGCCTGCGTTCCTGGGGAAGACACAGTGAGCGGCTTGATGCCCACAGCAGTTGGCACCAAACAGTTGGCAGCTTCTTCATCTCTGTCTCAGGAGAGCACCCGCTGTACACTAGGGTTTGGTTTCATGTTTAAATCTCACACAGAACCTGCCATGGAGAATGACACTGATGGTTGTGGAAAAGACATTCAGCAAAGGCACCACATCAGATGTGGTAAGAAAGAAATGTTTTCTATGCAGTTGAAGTGACTGCTCAGAAATAGGTTAAAACTCCTGTGGCACGGTCACTCGTGGATTCGATGGGGCCTGGGGGGCTGTGCAAACACTTGCACAGGCAGGAAGAGCCTGTCCCCAGCACAGGAGCACAATGAGTGTGGCCACTCTCCATCCCCACTTTCTTAAGCACCTCTGCTCAGAGATAAAGTTATATCTAATGGGGCTTAATGCTCTGAAGATGTGAATGCAAGTGCGTATCATAGATCTGTTGATATTCTAAACCCTCAGGTATTTAGACATCCTTTTAAATGAACAGCTCACATAATGTTTAGACACCTGAGATGGAGACCAATGGAGCTTTTCTACTAGAGAAGTTGTTTTCAAGGTACACCTCATTACAAAAAGCCAAAAGCCAGCAAGATTGTGTTCCTTATAAGGGTAACAGCAGCTAATGCATACAGCACAAATATATCTATTATTTACTAGCCACCTAAAGTCCTACCAGTGCCGGCGGCAAACCAGACTGAATCTTATCAGCAAAACTGCTTTGACACCAAGCTGATTTTCTCACGGATAGTTTTCCTAGATTCTCCAGGCTCTGCAATGAGAACTGGACTAAAAAGCAGGATGGCATACAAGCTCTCTGCAAACAAGCCTACAGAAGCAGCCTGTGCTAATCATCAGAGCTGCTGCTACACTCTTAACCTTCTTGCCATCAGCTGTGAAATTATTCTTTTTTTTCAGATCTGATATAAAAGAATCACAGTTTTATTTTTTCCTCAAAAAGTTCAAGCAACAGTGATATGACCTTTAGGGGAATGCTATAGAAAATGAGAGAGATAATGGGTCCTTTGAAACAATGAATCAATGGGGTGAATGTATTTTCTTACATAATCCATCACCCTGATAAAATTTGCACTTGCTCTGTTAGGGAATAAATTGGCTATCTCTCTGTGGTGGGAGAGCGGCACTCATGCACACTGCAGTCTTTAATGAGGACACACAACTGGGGATATTTTGAGCTCAGCGATTTACATAAGCCAAGAGTCCTGTGCACGCAGGACTCCGGAGCAATGAAGAAAGCAGGAAAGCAAAAGAAGGAATAGCCCAACTTTCATGTGTCCCCATGACTTCAGTGTTGAAAAAAAATTAATGGAAGATAAAGAGGCTGTGCGTGTTACCAGACAGAGGGATGGCATGGGGGGCTTGCTGGGGCACTGACACTTCGCTTTTCTGCCTGCTGGTCAAGAAAAATACACTGATTGTTGTGAAGAAGAAAACTTGCACTTGTTCTTCTCTGACAGTTTAACACACCTTTTGAGAGATGTTCTGGAAACTGTTTATCACAACTGAGGGCTTTTAAGTAGGGTTTGTGGAATTTGGTGGCAGTCAACAGAAACACCAAAGGTAACTAGAGCAGCATTAATTTAGATTGTCTTGGACTGTAGATAATAGTCATACAGTTACAGTAACACCTTAATAAAATACCTAAATATTACAGGTATAGAGAGCATCAACCAATTTCAAGATAAAAAGATGCATCTGCATATCAAACCTTCTGTACAATCCCATAGCTGTCATCTTCTTGCAAAGCCAAAGTCCTTTGGGAATCAGAAATACTTCATGCTTTTAAAATCTCTATGAATCCACTATGAAAAGAAATCATAGCACAGCAGTATACGCCTAGGAAAAAATCTCCAAGCGACTATTCTTTTTAAATGCTGACAAAATTAATAATTCAGGATAATAAAATTCAAAATCATTGCACTTTTTTTGTCCTTATAGTGACATTACTAAACAAATAAGTAAACCAACACTCACATTTATTTTTGCTTGGTTATTTGAGTGAGTTTTAGCCAATTACTGTGAAAGATAAAACCACCATATTACTACCAGCATAAAATGAAAATAATAGAGAATTTTTTTTTCTCTGCTTTCTCACCCTTTCATCATCTATACGCAGGACAGTACTTTGGATATAGTTCATCTCACTGCTGCCACTGCTGGTTTGCCCACCAGTTAGTCAGGCTGCTTCTCTTGTGCAGGGTGTCAAACAGACACAAGAGAAATGAACACAGAGGAAAAAAATGCTTTACAGTTACACTCATGGAAATTGCTGAGAGGATTAGGCAGGCATCACAGCTGAAACCGTTTCTGCCTTTTTAAAAAGCTAATGTTTCAATTTGATACTGTCACTTCAAAACAAACAAAGGAAACTAACATTTCCTTGAAGAAAATAGTAATTTCTTAAAAGACTAGTCTTAAAGATGTTGTCTTTTTGGAACTGGAATAATTCATAGCAGAGAGACAACATGCTGAAAGGTACATAGTTTGTTAGCAGTAAATAGCAGTAAATACAATCCTGTTCTCTCTGTTCTGCCATTTATAGTGAGGCTGACTGGGCTGCCAGCTCTTCTGTCCAAGAATCATTAGCAATTCATCAAAAAAGTAAATGTCATTATACACGGGAAGCCCAGGGAATTATTTTGCATTTGATTTCCAGCTCTGATAGCATTGTTATTGATTAAAATATTCTCCTGCATAACATGAGCTAGACACAAAAGATCATTGTATTTTTGAACTTCCAATCACAGTAATCCTGAGTTGCCCAAATACTTACGGGTTTAATAAAACTGAATACACAAACCTCTTAGGTCAGACTTCTAGCCTGTTAACTAATGACCTTCATGGGAAGCTGCCAGACCAAGGCACAATTTCTGAAATACCTAAGAACACAATCCTAAAATTGTTGTATCAGTATACTGTATACCAACAAAGCCAGGAATCCTTTACTGCAGAACTCTGTTTTAGGTAGAAATTATGAAAATTAGGAAGGAAATATTTCCTTGTGTTGCCTGTCTCGAGTAAATAACAGGACAGTGAGGTCAGCACAGTGAGGTCATGTGCAATCACAGCTCAGCCTCCCCGAGGGAGTGATACAGGGCCTTCCTGTGAGTACAAGCCTCTACCACTTCCATTAGAAACTTTCATTTTATGAGAAAAATGGGAAAAGACCAAGCAGGTGGAGAAGAAACATGATAATTTTGTCTTAAAGTGAAAAGGCTTCTAATTGTATTTCTTGAAAATGCTCCTTTATGCTTTACATAAAGCACAAAACTATCTGGCTGCAGTGCTGTGTGTACAACTGGGAGTTAGGCAGGTGTTGGTACACCTGAGGTGTAAGAAAGGTGTTCCTCTGAATGTCTCCAACCGACACCATGTGTCTCAGACATCCCTGACAGGAACCGTGATTAAGGACGCCTACAGTACTTGGCCAAGACATCTTCAAGGACTTCCCAAGCTTCCTCAGGAAGCTTACAGTGCTGCAGAAAACAAGGACTCATGGATAGCTTTTGGTCCCCTTGAAGAATAAACAACATTAAGTCTTCACCTAAATGGGAAAGAGACTTGGTAAAAGACCAGGCCACAAAACAACTTTGACAGCAGTTTGCGAGATGTCCAGAAGAAAGATGGGGAGTTGTTTCTGCAGCCAGTGAGACACTATATTCTACCATTTGTGGGACAGGCAGGGCTATGGCTTGCAGCAATTTAAGGCCACATACGGATTTAAATCAACACAGCTGCTGAAGAAACCAGGAAAGGGAAACAAAAAGATCTTATGGCTCCATGTGGGCATATCTGAGAGAATCAGCTGGGATGTTCCCACAAGGCCAAAATAAAGTGAGTGTGAGAACTTGGTATAAGAAAGCACCAAGTTTACCATTCAATGGTTAGTCTGTCTGTAACTAGTACTGGATACAGAGGAGAACTGGTACTGAAGGAATCTGATCCCTCTATCTGTAAATGCCAAACCAACAAGCAAACTGAAGGAATTTGATCCCTCTCTCTTGTAAATGCTAAACCAATAAGCAAACAAATAAACAAAAAAATCTACCAAAAACCAGAGGAGCTTTGTTTAGATAAATGCATCCATCCAAAGCTAACAGACATGAAGCACTGCTGGACTCAGACACAATGACACTTCCAGCCCATGAAGGCCTTTGACATCTACTCCCCAGTGACTCTGGCTGAAGGGATGAGTTCATGGCCCCTCCCTGGAGGTCAGAGTCCCACAGCAGTTGGCAGACTGGACTGGCTGCTCACATCAGTGCAGAATTCATCAGTTTAGCTGACTGACCTGGCAGTTTGTGGTTCAGAGCTAAACCAGGAGACCTCAGGGCTGAAGCAGTGGGGGAGTCCCCTCTGTGGCCTGTGCTGAGGGGAAATGGGCAATAACCACAGCAAGGATGGAAAGGAGACAGCAGCAAAGAACACATCAAAGTTTAAAAGACACTTGAAACATCAGGTTCTGGGGAACTAGAAAACCTCCAGAGGTGGTGGTCAGTAGAGAGGACAATAGTGGCAAAGATTACCACCTCTCTTCCAGATGCCTCACTAGATCAGCTTCTGCTTTATTGAAATGTGTATTTAGCTTCAGCTTCCATTGCTGGAAGTGACAGAATCAATCTGAACTTTATCAGCAAAGAAGGAGGACTGTGGTTCCAAGATAAGAGAAGACAGGACATGTACAGACATGCAGATTACTGCTGTTTTCCACACCCTGCTGTCATAGCTCAGCTTTGTCATATTTAGCCATAGACAGGTCACCATTATTTTCTGTTTCCTTTACTTCTCACCTAGTGAATTACACTGGAAAAGTTTAGTTAATCAGAATTAACTTGTTTCTGCCACACTGGTAATTACATACATAACTGCCTACATGCTATATAAAAATTCAGTGATCCCAAACCTAGAAAAACACATGTATGTGGGCTAGGGAAAGAGTGGGCTGAGGACAGGTACAAACAGCATGATTTAGTTAGCTTGACTGAATGTTAAGTTTCTGTGTGTTATTCTAAGATACCTATTTATTTTTAGGTTTGGATTTTTACCATATCAAATATGTACTTTTTTTATAAAATTAAAGTATCCTCTTCTGAGAAAGCATCAAAAATCCCACTCCAGATATTTAAGGATGACAGTGGATTTGCTCTGCTTGATTTATTTATTGAAGTTTTATCCACCTACATCTTTCTCAGGTGTTACCATTCTGCTTCCAGTTTCACATTTTAAAAGAGTATTATCCGTCTAAAAAGAGGCATTCTTAAATCCTATGTAATCTTCACAGTAGACTGTTAGTTCTAAAAATTTGTCTAAAAATGCAGTGAACTAATATATTTTTCATTATATAAAAACACAATACTGCTGGAATGTTCCATTTCTGATTAATTAAAGTGTGAGTATTGTAACGTGCATTTTTTTTTAACTCCTTTTTTAGGTTCACTTCTTTTGAAAGCCATGGTGCAAGCTTTGCCTCACTATGGACCCAGCTTTCAGAAATGAGGTGATAATTAGGTGTGGATGAGTCTTCTGTTTGAGAACCTCCAGAAATTTACCCAATTAAGGTTGGTAATGCTGGTTGTTTGTTAACTAAGAGCTTAAGTGAGCATGTCAAGGTTAGTCTCCTGGTGTTGCTAAGCGTGTGGAAGACCGTGATGGCTTCTAGTCAGTTCTGAGCAAGGTAAGTTCCAAATTACTTGGTTTTTTTCTACTCTCCTAGAATTCTGTGGCTGTTGATTTATGGATAGCATTTTATGATTAGCCAGTATGTTTATTTCTAATGCTGTGGATACCTGTTGAAATTGCTGTATGCTACCCTCTGCTGTGTGTGTTAGTGTATGGTCCTGCTGGAAGTGCCCTCAGCAAGTGGTGATGGGGAGGTCAGAGGAGCATGTTGATAGGACAGAAATTGCTTGTTTGCTGTTGAGTTACTGCTGGAGCTGGTACTAATGCTGTGGATCTGTTCTGGACGCCCTCCAGTGGAAGTGCTTTGTCTCAGTTATGCAGCAATGTTGGTTCTCAAAGTCTCAAAGCTAAGGGATTGTGGGGTTGTGTGCTGTGCCCTCTTGGCTCATCAGGGAAGGCTGCAGCATGCTGGGAGACACCAAATCCAAAAGCAGGCCTGGTGTGTGGGGCAGCTGCAGCAGCATGTGAAAAGTGCTAGAGTATCACCACCAGAATTTCTCTTTTTCTGATCTAAAATTTGACATGTACTGTGAAAGAAAAAGACTTTCAAATAATATGTGTTTTAATAATTTGCTGATGAGCCACTTAAAAATAAGTTTAAGTAATAAAGAACTCTATATTAATGAAAGGCTACCCCACTTCATAAAAAATAGTAAGAGACTGCACTTGGCATCAGATGCTCTAAAAGCACCCGGCTGCCATACAAACTGTTTCCAAGACGTTACAGTATGACGTTACATGTGACTCATACAGTAAGCGATGTAAAATATCAATTGCCAAAACTTCCTTAGAAAAGCTTCTTCCTAGATAAATTTAACAATGTCCATATTGTATTTTGCTTAAAGCTGATTTCAAAGTATCTTAGCTTAAGCTTTGAGGAGTCCAGTGCCTACTAAACAATTTTTAAAGTATTTTCAGTGGTAAACCAAAGTTATTTAAAGACTATAAAAGAACCTAAGACAGCACAATGCATATGGAGCAGAAACTTCCATGGGGAAAAAAATTTCATAATATGAGGATGCAAAAAGAACAGGACAGAAACATTGGAAATATTGAGATGTCACTCCATAAATCATTGTTGTACCCTCTCTTAAAATATATTTTTGCTTTCTTCACCTGCCATAGGACATTGCAGAAATAGAAAAGATTCAATATCGTGATAGTAATGATTAGATGTCTGGGCTGACTTCTACAGGGGGGAAAAATGAGAACTTGGTATTATTTAGGAAGAAATACAACAGTATAGTGTGACTTGCTCAAAAGCAGTAAATCAAGTGCTCTATTTGTTATTTTACCTAATGAAGTGAGGCAAATCAGTAAAAGAGGCAACATATTTAAAATGTATTACTGATGGAGCTTAATCCTATGATGTTTAACTGAAAGCCTGGTCATTTAAAAAAAAAGGTAATGAACATGTGATGCAGAAATGCAAGAAAACACCATTTAGGTCAAGCTAGATTCTGGATTTATGTTGGTTGTTGCAGACAACAGAATTTAGTATTGAAAGAGAATAACATTGCTACTTAAAACCTGAAAAGAAAAAAAAAGTAACAACTCTGTTTCAAAAACCATTTTCAACCCTCAAAAGGTCAAATTCAGCCCCAGAATAACAGGTACAAAGTACACACGAGCTGAATTTGGTTCTAGATGTGTCTGACTTTATCTTTCATCTCCAAGGTTTTACTGAAATTTATTTTTTTTAAATTTTTGTTAAAAGCTCAGACTGAGTTGTTATTCTCAGCACAGTCCCATATTCTTTAATGGGACTATCATATTTTATTTGTGCATTTTAGTCAAATGCATTAGTCATGTATCAGAGATGACCTTGTAAGGGATAACTTTGAAAGCAGGAGAACATTACAATATTATGAAAGGAAATCTAATTAAAATAATACAAGTTAATAAAGACAGAGCATTAAATAAAAACAAGAAAAACATGCTCAGGGAGGGAGCTAACTCTAAATGGAAGTATGCAGTGAATATTGCCATTCTGAATTATTTTGCTCTAAGTATGTCCCTTGTTATGGGCATTTGCAACTGAATACAGTTAATATGTTCCACTTTGTCAAATACAGAGCAATCTATTTTACACTGTCTCCTTTTTTTGACAGAATGAAAAAAAAAAAATTTGCCCATTAGAAAATACTTAATCAATAAAAATTGCAAAATACAAGCCAACTGAAATAGGAAATAAAATAAGAAATTGCTACTTTTCCTAAGAAAGCTCGATGGGCTTGGTTATCTATTTACATCAGTGCTACAGGACTGTGAGACACATGTAAAACCCTAAAATACACAACTTGCTACACAATGCAGGCTCTAACCCACTCCCTTGGATTTGGATGGAAAACAACTTCCATGTGCCAGTGATGCTCTTGGAGGTGTAGAGCAGCTGTGGTTGTCAGTGACGCCGAGCAGAGCTGTGGGGAGCACAGGGTTAGCATGGCTAAACTAACAAGCCCCGCAGGAGGGTCAGTGGTGTGGCTGTTTTGTTCTGGGAGCACAACAGGCTTGCCATCTTCTCTGTACAAGCTGATAGAACCAGGCTGGCCCTGCTCCCGCTACCAAAGGTGTGCGTTGTCGCGTCTGAGCCCAGAAAGCACCACAGGCACTGTGAGCACCGGTTCCTCCCCTAGGCAGAGCTGTACACGTATGATGCACAGCACATACAGGGAGACTCTGCTTATGGGACTGGAAACCCAAAGAGAAGAGCAAAGAGATGTATTTATATCCACTGCCAAGGCAGAGAAAGAAAATGTACCAAATTCTGGCTCCTAACTTGCACTGAAAATTTAGAAAATGCCATCGTTATAGTTCTTATGTACAATATTGCCTGAGGATGCAACCATGGCAATTTGCACATCCTCAGGAAAACTAGTGATTATCTCAATGTGGCCAGAAGAAAAACTCCCGACAAAACAAAAATGGACCCCCCCCAATAACATAAACACCCCCAACGCATGATTCTCATTAAATGCTGCCCTCACTGAGGAGAACTGAGCTTTACATGCAGAAGCTATGCTATGCCCTGAATGAAGACTCAAGCTATTTAATCCAAATATGGTTAAACTGAAAATTGCGTTATCCCCTTTTTAGCCTAAATTATGGGCAGACCTTGGCACATGAAGCCTGACTTTGGAAACGTGCCGATCGCATGTCGCTGCCTCTTTGTGATGTGATTTGATGATGTGATTTCGATTAGCACTCGGCAGTGGGAGGGGGATGCTGATTGTAAAGAGCAATCCCATCACCTGACAATAGCTCTGTGATGAAATCTCTCACACAGATTAAAGAGGGAAGGACAATAACTCATCAGAAAAAGCAGAACTGTCTGCTTAATTACTTGAAAAATGTCTCAGCCACTACCTTTTATGACACCTGGTGGGTATAAACATGTCCGCAGTTTTAATTAATTTTACCTCCTTTTTCATTGCACCTGTATAGCCTGGAGAAATGGAATTCTAATGAAATTACAATCAAGCTTTTCTATGGAGTTTGAAACACACTTTGGCAATAACCAGAAAATGAGGCATTTCCATGGATTTAATTAGAAAGTGTACTTGGCAAAAATACTTCCCTACAATTATAATTATTCCAAATCAAGCCACAGTGTAAAGTCCCATCTCTTAATTCATATACATTGCTTTTTGGTGTCCATTTTAATTTAAAAAGATAACGGAGCAGGCTTTTCCCTGGGGTGAAGCGGAGTTACAGTGAAAATCCCTCTCTTGGCATTTTAAAAGCAGCAACAGCATAAGCTCATACCTTTGACCTTGCAGTCCTGTAACTCTCATTTAAAATTAATGAGTGAGACCCTTGAATTTATCCTGCTGAAAACAACACTTTTTATAATGACTTTTATAAACATACCACTAATTGTTCAGCATCCTGAAGTGCCAGCTCTGCAGAAAAATGAAAGGAGCAGAGGTCTTTCTCACCACCTTTTTCTTTTTTTTTAATTATTATTTTATTATTTTTTAGTTTTTATTTTATCTTTTGGGGGAGGCAGGAACAGGTTTGCTTGCATTCTTTGGGGACACTAGCTAGGAGCTGCTGCCTTGTCAAACACAGGCTGAGTCTGTGCTGAAGCTTAAGAAAAGATACCTTGTGTGTTCCCTCTTTCATATCCCTCTAGGGAAGTCATGCTCATGCTGGTCTAAAGCAGATAAAATTGAGATAAAACCCTGAATACAAATTATAGATAGGAATCCAATGTTCTCTAACACAATAGTCAGTCACAACATGTAACCCTCCTGCAGCTGAAATCTTTCACTCCATTCATATATTAGTCTGTGAATTTGTCATGCATCTTAATAAAGCAAGCGCTTTAGTGGGTGAAATCCATGTGGATGAAATCAGGAGAAATTAAGGAAGCAGGATAAATACCGGGGGAAGCAGAATCCAAAATATGCATTAACAATGCAGTCACAGCAATGTTGTATTGACGTTTCTAGCACACCTCAAGCTCCACAGCTCGAGAGTTTCGGTTGATGTAGGACCAGCACTCAGGCACCAGCCAGGATATTCAGTGTTCCACAGCACCGCTGACAAATACAGTGCAGGCCTCTGGCTTGGCTAGTGCTGAACAGAACATTTTCCATGAGCTCTAGCCGTAAAAACACAAATCCTCTGAACTGGTGAGGTGTGGTTTAAAGTTAGTGACTCAATATTATTTTTCTCTTGTCCTTAAATCTCCCATTCTGTGGACAGATATTTCATAGTAAATGTAGCTCCAGTTTCTCAAAAACTGACTGACTGATATTGTTTAGCAAATTCACACAGGCATTTAGCTAGGTCTTATTTTATCCAATCAAGCACATTACACTTGTTTTAATTTTTTCCTTCAAAGGCTTAACATCTGGAAGTGACAGAATTAATAACTCTATGAAAATGTCATGCAAGTATATGAAGTATTTTTGAAAGTAATATTGCATCCTGGCTATTCAGAAAAAAAAATCAGTATACTGATGGTAGTCAGATGCAAAGTACCATAGCATGAATTTGCAAGGTTTTTGACACCATTTTTAGAAGCATTTTGGATTCCATGTTTTCCCCCATCCAGGTTGCCTGTGTTTATCAATTAGCATCACTGGAAAGCTCTCAAATATTATCACATATAAAATTCTTTATCGAAAATGCATTGAATGGTTTGGGCCTAGGACAGAATGTGAGGAACCTGTACCAGTGCAGACTGGAACTACCAAACGACTCCAAGACAGGCATGTCTCGGAATGACTAGTATATGCTTTGGGAAGTGGGTATCTGAAATCCTCATGTGTTTAATTGCCCTGAATAAAGCCACAGAAAACCTGACATGCTGAGGCCAGAGAAGTGACAATATGCCACTTATGAGAAATACAGCAAAACAACAGATTCAAAAGATATGTCTGTTCCTTTGAGTATGTCACTCTTCCCAGTGCCTGTCATCCCTGAGCAGCCATTTTTGTCATGACAAAATACTGTTTGCACTGACATGGAAGACAAAGTAGAACTTGACCCTCAGTTTTAAAAATGAGGTACTGGGGGAGGAAATGGGATTGCTGTAGTGCAACTGATCAGCAAGAGGAGAGAGGCTGTGACAGAAGCTGATAACTGTGAGTCAAAAGCAGGACTGCAAAGAAGGAAAAGCAGAATTGCAGGTAACATTCCGCAAAGAATGACTTAAAGCGAGCAGGATCTGCTGTACCTCCTGCCTGTCAGGTGGATTAATTTGGAAAGTCACACTTAGGCTAAATATGTTTCCACTGTATTTAGTTGCACAGAACAGAGAACTGAGCTAGCTATAAATCTGTTGTTTAGATATTCTTGTGATAGTCACAAACCCGATAGCTTGGGTAGCAGCAGCCTAGCTTTGGCAGCGCAGTGCTCATCATGGGCTAATTGGCCTTGCTGACAGTGCACTGGCTCTGCCAGATGATTTATGGCTTCCATGCTACATCACTATCGTATCACTACCATACAGTCTTTCCTATCCATTCTCCCAGTTAAACTCTCATTCAGGCTCTCGCCATACCGTGTTTTGATTACAGCAACAACCTTTTCTCTGGCTTTGACAAATGCAATCTTGCTCTGTTGATAACCATCCAGAAATCCAGAATGCTTCTGAAAAGATCATTTCTCTAGCTCACTGCATGCTCTCGTTGCATTCCAGAACCAGCTACTCCTTCTCCATCACATCAACCATCAGCTGTTTGCCCTCACTTTCAAGACCCTTCACAACCTATTCCTGCCGAACTCACCTTGTCCAGTTTGGCATCAGAAAGCCAGTGCTGTCCCCATATTTGTTGTCTCGTGACAAGAGCCTTCAATCCTTACCGGTTTGATTTTTACTTACTTATTTATTACACAGGCACCCTTGTACTTTCTCCCTTGCTGTTTTCACACTTGGGAGGAGTTCTCCATAAACATCAGTGAAATGAGATCATTAATTCCTTAAAAGAGTCTCTGTTTTGCAGTGATGACTAGTGGAAATATGGTACTAAATACTAAGTGTTTGTCATGCTGGCTAGTGTTGAATCCTTACCTCCTTGTGCTTCACAACTTGTCCACTCTTGTTGTCTCCTTAAAAAGAGAGCTTACATTTGGTGCAAGAGATCATCCAGTTGCTTGGACAGCATGTAGTTAGCACGAGAATGACTCATAAATACATGTTATCCTAAATAATAGTTGTATAAATAATTTTTACATAATAATTAAATAATTTTCTATAGTGGTACTATAGAAACTGCTCACTTGGGAATCAAGCAGTTAAACCCCTATCTTCACTAAGTTTATGGAAATGATGCATCATTAAGTGCCAACGCAGAGTGTAATATTACTCTCCGCCTGACTTCCTCTGCAGACTCCTACAGCATTTTAGACATTGTTACTGCTGTTATTCTCACATGCTATTTTGACATTCAGAGAACTCTGATTACCTTGTGACAAAGAAAGGATGAGAGGCATGGAAAGATTTTTAGACAAAGAAAATCTGAAAAGGGTGGACTGCTTAGCTGAAGAAGGAGATGGATAGAGAGGTGATACACAGCAAGTAGATTAAGTTGTTACAATAGCATCATCAACTTTTTAAAAAAACTACTTGGAATGCCTGAGTTATAACAGTAATCTCCTAAATTTAGCTGGCACGGCAAACAAGCGCTGTTCCTTGAAACTACCACACTGACCGACTTTCAAGAATCTATACAAAAGCAGGAACTTGAATGCTCTGTGATCCCCTCTAAAGCACTAAAAAATGTATTTAATTCTGTTGAAGGTACCTAGAGTGAACAGTGAGATAGTAAAGGAAGTATGAATCATGGTTTTCCATAATTTTCTTATATTAATTTTCCTCTGGGAAAATCCTTAATCGCAGTATTCATTAGGAGCTTGTACACTAAAGCATTTAGAAGCAATGTGGTACTGTGGGAAGTTGCCAGCTCATCCATGGAACTGGTGTGAGATAAGGTACAGGTGTTAGCTCCCGTTCACTGCACATTCCTGAAGTACGTAGATCGTCACAGGCACTTCAGATGAACTGGAAGATCATGGTATAAATCATGTTATTTGAATCAGAGATCTTCAAGTTTTAGAGAGTACCCCATCATGCATTTGATCCACTACATAAATATTACGTGCAATGAAAGTCCATCAGAGGCTGGTCATCTGCATTTCTCAGCAGCAGTCCTGCAACTCTGCTCTGTGCTTCAACTCCTGGTAAGAAACTGTAGTGCAATCAGCTACCACTGTACATGTTTATTTCTAGTCCTTGTAATTTAGATTAGTTCATGGCTCTCTGGGATTTCTGTCAGACACCCTGGTTACATGTGAGTCATTGCTCTGGAGAAGGGACCAGCTCCATGCACTCACAGATATCCACACTGATCACAGCAGAACACCTACAAATACTTTGGTCTGCTGTGAAGGGCAGGAAGCAGTGCTGATTTACATGCTACAAACTGAAAAGAAACAACATAAAGGGAGTATTTTAAACTTAAGATAATGCTATTCTTGGCTAGCAAGATCCTTCTCAGATACATAGCCAACAGTGAGCTATCTGGCTGCACGAATCCCCCTGCTTTTCTTCTCTCTGTTAAATCTGTGATTCGAATGCATGCTACAGTACTTGGGAACATTATGTAGATTTGCAAAACTTTCAGAAAGACTTCCTGTCCATTAGCCATTGGCTGCTTTACAAAAAGGCATAAAGATAGCATTTTCCTCTTGTAACAGATGTAATCTCCTTGCAGTGTTGTTCGTGCTGCTTGAAGCAAAGCAATATTCCCTTTCTCTTTTTACTGAGATAGTGGCATCTCTCAACATAAACTGAAAATATACTTGGAACTTAATTTGACTCAATTTTCAGACTTTCACATGTGAGGGATGAACAAATGTGGATCAGCTTTCTGTAATTAGTGAGACACGTTGGAAGGGCTGGATCCTGTAAAATCATCTGTGCTGCAAAGAACTTGTTTTTGTAGTGTCAAGAAGCACTGAAGATCTGTGTCCAGTTCTAAGCCCCTCACTTCAAGAAAGACATTGAGGTGCTCAAGTGTGTCCAGAGAAGAGCAATGAGGCTGGTGAAGGGTCTAGAGAGTAAGTTCTATGAGGAGTGGCTGAGGGAGCTGGGGTTGTTTACCCTGAAAAAAAGGAGTCTCAGGGGAGACCTTACTGCTCTCTAAAACTATCTGAAAGGATGCTATAGACATGAGGGGATTGGCCTCTCTCCCAGGCAACTAGATACAGGACAAGAGGGCTATGCCAGGGAAGGTTCAGGTTGGACATCAGGAAGAATTTCTTCACTGAAAGGATGCTTAATCATTGGACTGGGCTGCCCAGGGAGGTGGTGGAGTCACCATCCCTGGAGGTGTTCAAGAAACAACTGTATGTGGTACTTAGGCCTATGGTCTAGTTGACAAGGCAGTGTTTGGTCAAAGGTTGGACTCGATGAACCTGGGGGTCTTTTCAAACCTTAATGATTCTGTGATTCTATTCTATCTGCTCTTGACGTGACCCACTACACTGAAATTTTTATTTCAGTTGTCATTCTTGAAGCTTATTTGAAACAGCTTTACTTTTTAAATTTATGAACATACTGTAGAAACTGTTACCCACAGTGTGGAGTGAATTAATGTATTTGATTTCTAATTTATGCTCATCACAAATGAAGAGGGAGAAAAGTAGTCCTAGAAAGCATACCATCCTGATTAAGACTTGGAACAACTCTAGGCATAATTCAGAGCATCCTAAAGGTTGCTCCAACTCGTGTTAGTTACACAAGTTCCAGTGTTCTTACTGTCTGAAAGGGTTTTTCTCAGGTCTGCTCCATGTCCTCCAGTGGCTGGCATGGTCCATCTCGTGAATAAGCTCCTGAAATGGGAGGAGGATCAAAGAGCATATAGCATTGAGCTTATTTTGCCAATCCTCTGACACTGGAAGAAATTTTGCGGTGCCAGTAAAAATCCCCTGCTCCATCCTAAAGCCTGCTTTTTTGGCTAATTGACATGGTGAAGACAGTATGGAGAAGGCCAATCAGGGTCTAGGTGCTTCCACAGTGATTTCAGTGGCCTTGCTCCAAATTCTCACAGGCACTGCTGAGGGTGCAGAGAAGCCCATGGCAGATAAAATAGGTGGTTTGTAATGAATGAGTCAGAGCTGTGCAGTAAATTCGTCAGGGACACTGTGGCAGGCCCCAAAAGAGAAAGAGGTCTAATATCCATTGAAGAGTGCTGATAAAAATAAATTTTGAACAGATGCTCTCCTCACTTTGCACTAGACAAGGACATTTTTAAGGGTGAATATTGTTTAGAATAATTTAAAGGCTTCTGCACAATGGATTATCCATTTTTTCCATAACACACTTCCAAATAGCTACCCTGAGTTGTATCAAAGGACTGTCCACAACCATATTGCTAAAAAAATCATTAGGAAGTACTCTATATTTCAAAATCTGAACAAAGTGCTTTAAGAAACTTCACAGTGAAGCAGAAGCAAGCTGCTGGGTGAGTGGTGACAAGGTGTTTCATAACTGAGGATCTGCAAACCCTTGCTGACAGCAAGATCAGCACAGCGGGACCAGTGTTCAAGGAAAGATATTTTAAGTCTGGCAGAAATTTTACGGCTCTTCTACAACCTGAATTGTCACAGAATCAGTTAAGGCAATTTTTATTTCTGAAGGGCAGCATCTGGCCTATTTGGCATGCTTAAAAACTTCAAATGTGTGTTTTTCAAAGCAAAAAGCATAATGAAAATACATAATTCAAACTGGCAGAACACTATACTTCGGATGACATTTTGTAGTTAATAACAATTTAATATACCGTAAACTGTACTTCTGCTGCACTTCAGCCTGATGCAAACTCGTAAAGCATCACACAGTTTAGAAGAGACATGCTAAAAGTTCATTTCAAAGCAATGGTGCAACCAGCTTCTGCTGCTCTTGCAGGAGCAGTAGCATTTGCATTATTATTAGTGACTGGTTTTAGCGTTTGATACTTGTAAATGGACAAGATTCTGGAATCATAAGGGAATATCAGGCATAACATCATCGTCATGGGACTGCAAAATTTATACTATAAATTTGTCTATTCACAAAATAAAAATCCTGTACAAACTTTAGAAGATTTGCACCAAATTCACTACATGGAGTTTGACTCATGTCGCCATTAACATAAAAAGGCCTCCCTTGGGCTGAACCCGACCTTGCCTTGTGCAGGACTAGCTCAGGTCCCTCACATTCATCCCTCACGTTCCGCTGCCCTGGTTTGTATTGGGTGTCTCTCATACTTTATTTTCCTTTCACAAACTGCCCAAACATAATCTGAGCATGTCTTAGAGAGCTAAGATGTGCCTGAGCAATGCAACTGAGCACCAGCTGCCTTTGTTTGTCCTCAAGTACCATGATACTCCTCCACTTGGTACATTCTGGAAAAATCTTCAGTAGCCCCCCACTGTGCCTGGGAATGGCCAAACCCTGGGATGTGTACTCACACCACAGGCTGGAGGAAAGCCAGATTGGCTAATTTCTCATTTGTGTTGATGTAGTTAAGCTTCTTCCTAATGATATTTTGACCTGGGTAGAGAAGAGGAGCCATATGGCATCTTCTGCCCCTGACAACAACTGCTGTTAGTGCAATCAGCACATTACCTGGGTGATTTGTTTAGATTCAGCTGTCGCTAACTTGTGGCAAACTCAATTATAATTAAGTTGTGTATTAGGCAGGGTCCTAGTTTCATTTTCATATGCCATTTCAATTGTATTTTCTGTTGTAACCCTGCTTACAGATGAAGTGTCCTGACCAACTGTTCCTTGGGTCCACTGCCTTTCCCATCTTCTAATTCAAGAGCCCAACATGAATCTGTCTAGCGTGGCACCCCCAATACATCAGACAGCTACAGCATCAGCACAGAGCCATGCCATAATTACAATAAAAATAATGCATAGTCATCAGTCTTAACACCTTATCTTGCCTAAGTCAGCCTTCAGAGCCCCAATTTTTTATTGCTTTTTACACTTGTGGTTCAATTATACTGCAAGCAATTTAAAATGGGGACGACATCTTTCCTTATTTTTGTACCATATCCAGCCCAGTGCAGCACCAGGCGTAACTAAGGCCATGCAGAGTCAGAATAAGCCACTATTTGTTTTTGCAATTCGCTGTCCTAGGAGGTAAATGACAGCTCGGGGGGAATGGCTCTGAGTTTCAGCAGCACTTTTGAAGGTGTTTAGCATGTACATTTTCTGTAAAAGCACTGATGAAATAATGAATACTAGTTCAAGTCTTTCAAAATTCCCAATTCCCCCAGACTGTTTCCTGTGTTTAGCAACAGAATGAAAGAGCTCAATAGTGCTAAACCCACCCCTTCAAAATTGAGCTTCCCCCTGCAATACCCTGTGGGCAGAACAGTGATAACCCTTCCTTTTTACAGCATAGATTTCTGAATCAAATACTAATGCTAAGCTAAAGCTTAGAAAGGAATGAAACAATGCTGAAAGGTATCTATGGTTATACTATTTCTCACCTTTACTGTGTTAACATGTTAGTTAACAGAAGGCATGTAGTTCTTAAAGCTTACTGCTCAAGAATACTGAATGGCAAAAAAAAAATTAGAGATACCGTCAGCTCACTGCAGCTGCTTTACTTTTGAACCATAACCTCAGAACAACAGGGAAAAAGATCATAATATTCCAATAAAAATAATGATTAGGTATTGAGTTATGGCTTTGATAAATATTTTCAAAATTGTAATAACAAATTAGCACCCTTTTACTATTCAGTAAATAGCCACAATCCACTATTAAAACAACAAAAGGATGTAATTTCTGTAGGTATTTAAGGTAAGTGCAGGACAAAATACAGGGCAGCAGACAATGGAGACTTAATCCCATATGAACACTATTAATATCATAAAAATTCAGCAATTCGGCGAATTCTGTACATCCTCTGCCTGGAAATGGAGACGACCAGAATGAGATGCAAATCAGTGCATTTATCTAATGAATAATGCAAATGAGCGCTCCTCTTATGGCATGGCAGTCTGCAGGAATCCTCTCTGCCTCACCTCACATTTCGTGTGGATTTAAGCACCATGTGTCAGAAGAAATTAGAGAATGGAATTGCCAAGAAATGACAAAGCCTTGGAGCCCCAAGTCAGTGCAGACAGCAAGGTACATTAAGATGCATAGTACAGAAGAGGAGAGAGCAGACATCTCATTAAAAAGAAAATGTTGCTATTTTCCCTTCACCTAGTTAATCGAGTTGTATGACACTTTAATCTGCAGTTATTAGTGTGGCTACCAGTCAGAAACACCCTCTAAAATGATACCGAGGTGGGATCTCAAAACCTTGACAAAATCTTTCAGGTTTTTTTTTTTATGCTAGTGCTATTTTATCTCTCTGATATCAGTTAACTGCATCAGCATTTTTCTTGTAGCATCACAGAGCATCCTGCATCTTATCCATTAGTCACAAGCCTTTCTGTAACTTTCCCTTAGCATCTAACATTACCCTCCAAAAATATTCTCAAGCAAACAAATCTGAAGGCATGCAAGCCCTGAAAATTAACTCTCTTTTTTCCCAATTGTTATTTTGCCTGAATGCATCTATGAGTCAGAAGCCAGGACAGATTTCCTCTGCTCCATTAAAACCTCTTAGCATGCAGACCAGCCATCCTCCCACAGCCATCATCAAGTCCCTCCTCTTTGTCATTGCATTGGGTCCCCAATCTGGGGATTTGTGAAACAACGCTTTTCTGACAGGTATTCTCTTAAAATACAGAGTAGGTAGACCCAACCCAACAAAACCATTTGCTCCTCAGACAGCTTCTCAGTTATCAGATACAGAGCGGTAAAGGAGCAGCTCAACCATGAAAAGGATATCCTAAGGATTTGGGATGTGGAGAGAGGACCCCTCATCATTGAGACACACAGAGAATACACAGAGTCTACAGGTCTGAGACTGCGATTTGGCTAGGTTCAGTTCATTTTGGGGTGGAGGAAAATTGCCTCTCACTTGAAAAGAGATGAGCACCTCTAAGTCCTGAACTGTAAAGCTGAGAACTTAACACAATCATTAAACTTTAGAGTGCCAATTGTATACAATGCAATCTTAGGGCTGTGTTCCTGTTGTTCACTGAGCTATATTGCGAACCAGGAGGCGAAAAATCACTGTTTTGAATCAGTAACCCACCAAACAGATAAATGTATGTATTAAGCAAACAAAAAGATTAGAGACATATTACTACATGTCCTTTCAGGAAAGGTGAAAAAAAAAACAAACCCAAAATCCAACCCTTTTTTCTCACAAGCTGACAAAGACATCATCTTTATTTATAGTTGTGCTTCAGTTCATCAGTTGGAGGCACACTGCAGAAGATGCTAAAGCACTAGCGACATTGCTACTAAATTAAGAGCTTGCAGCTTTTCTTTTTAATATTTGAAAGGAAAGCTATTTCAATATTTTGTAATATTGGAAAAAAAAGGTATATTATATTGATGGATTTTTCTCTCAGGTCAATCCCAGTGAATCAAGGGGAATTGCCTGGAATGCAGGTCTACAAGGAATTTGGTGTGAACTCCATAAAAATGTGACTTGCAATCAATACCATTTTCACTCTCTTAAATTAGAAGGACATGGGTAGGTTCTCTGCTCCTGTTCCTGTTGGCAGTTACCATGCCAGGAATATACAGAGAGTTTAGGTTTCTTATAGCAAGGGCAACTGTAACTATAGAGAAAAAAATACTGATAAAGCAAACTAAGCAGTTGATTTGAAGCAGGAAGACAATTAAAGCACAGCATTTCTGAAAGAGTAATAAAAATGTCACTGCAAATGACAGATTGTTACAAGTCCTTGGCTTCTTCCTAGCACTGCAATAGAATACGGTGTTAAATCAGTTCTGAGAGATTATTAGTGGTATATGTTATTTTCCCAAACTGAAGGAACTGAGCATCATTTCATAAATCAACTGCACGATAAAATTAGATTTTTTTACAACTTTACTTCTGTGACCCTTGCACATACAATTAACAAAGAAAATTACAAAAAAGAAGCAAAATAGTTGAAATGTGACTCAAACTGAGAAAACCTAAAAATATTCCACCGAAAACCCAAACCCAGTTGGGAAACAGCTCTTTTCTACAGCTGCAGATCTGCTCAAAGCCTGCGAGGTTCATGGATTGCACAATAAGATGTTGAGCCACAGGTACTGTAGGAAAGGACTCTTTCTCATTAGTTTCAGGTTCTGTAGATTCCCTGTAAAGTGTGCCCTTATTTTGTGTTGTGCTTACCTTCTGTACTGCTTTTCTGCATAAAGCCTTAAGAAACCTAGGGCAGAAAACTATAAATAATTAAAGTTGATAATAACTGAACCCAACTACCTGGCATGTGGAGGTCTATGAAGCGCAGGGTTGAAATAAATATCTGTGTTATCAGGTACAGCAGTATTGTAGGCTCAGGTATAAGTTTCTCTGCTTCATGTGTTTATGGGCCAGATAATGTCTTCTGACAAAGTCTGTGTGACAAAACTGTTAGCTTTTCTCCATATGAGAAATGCTTATGAGGTTCTGATTTCTACTGGAAACAAGTTATCCAAGAATTCTCCAAGTTCTGCATAGAAATAGGAGGGATCTGTCATCATCTTCTGAGATGCAACATTGCTATATGCTTCTCTGCATGCGCCATGGGTTGTTTAGGGGCTGCAACACCTCCTGGGACACTCTGGGTGTGTGTAAGATACAGGGCAGCGTCTGCCACTGAGACTGGCATCACCTTGTAGGCCACCTTCCTAGCTCAAATGAGGTTTATTGCCCTCTTCTTCAGCAGCAGCCCTTTGCTATAGCTGCACTGCTACGTGTTCACATGTATTTCTCAGCAAAATTCTGTGCATCTGATCCTTGGTTCAGAGGGATATTTTTGAATTTCAAAAATATTCACTATTAAAAACAGTTTTTTGCAATTTATGATTTATTTCATCACTGTAAAAGTAAACTTGTTCTGCTCTTCCAGCAAGGCTTCATACAGTTCATAATTATAAATTAAACAATTACTAATCCAGAGTAAAGGCAGTGACAGCAAAGGCTTGCTCAGCATGGCCGTTACATTTACTTTCTGAGGCCTTGGTGTTTGGCTAGGATGAAAGACAAAAAAACCCAACTGTGGCTTATGTGACAGGAGTTGAGAGAAGCTCGTACAGGGTGGTGTCATTAAAAAAAGTGTTAAAACAGGTCATTGAGAGCACAGCTGCCATTCATCTCTGCAGTAATTTGTGAAGAACATTATTTTTTTCTTGGTCAGTTCCTGTAAATCTTTTGGAGTATGAGAAAGAACTGGCCTGGCAGGAGGAGGATCTTGATAGTTGCATTAGTACAGATGCAATGACCTTGAGGATGGGAACTGAAAAAACCCCTGAGGCTAAGGTTAAATCCAGTGGGGCCCTGCTGCTTTCTGATTTTTGTTTCTGATCTTATGCACAATTTCATCATTCCAAGCCCATTACTTAGCAGTATGAGGCCCTTAACAAGATACAATCACCAGAATGACATTTACTCCAAATTCTTATCCAGATTATCATTGATCAGAAGAGCTGAACGTGGCCTGTAAAAAGACTGTGCCTGCTTTCTCTGAGCTCCTGCAATGTATTTACTGTCTTAGAGAGTGTGCACCTAGGAAAAGCAGCACAATGAGGGGTTCTTATCCACGGATCCACATTTCAGCACACACTTCTCCCATCCTACTGTTGAACTATTTAATCTTTAAATTTGGAAAACATTTAGAAAACACTTCACCCGTACCCATCTAAAGTCCCCAGATGAGGTCTGTATGGGTCTGCACCCTTTTCAAAGAGATTTTTACCCAGAAAAGGTAGAAGTCCAAGAAAGAACAAACCCATCAGCTCTGTTGGCTTCTTAAGGTGCGGAGCATTTAAGGTATGACAAGACAGGGATGCAGTGAGGAGGAAGGCAGGCTCTTCTGTTCTTTGGAACAACTCCTCATTTCTCTCATTAGTCTTTTTTCTCCCCACCATTTTCAAGAGCCTACATTTTGGGGTGAATGGAGAGAGAGGATGGCACCCAGGAGGGGTGCTTGGACAGCACAAGGGGCAGATGTATGGGAGCTACCTTTTCCACTATGCCACTAAATGTACACACACCCCTTTACATCAGCTGAGGACTTGAAACAACTTGTAGAAGGAGGGGAAGCAAATGTGTATATGGCTTCAAAAAACCCAAACAAACCCCACATGAATTTCAGACATCAGTCCATTGTTTAACATTGAAAAATGGCATACTCTCTGTCAAGGCTTAAAATTTCATAAAATGTTATGCTGAAAATCCCACCTTTTCTGATTAACAAAAAGAGGCAACTTGTAGTGTTTTTTTGAGACTTCTTTTTAAACCTAAAAACTTAAAGTTCATAAATGATGATGGTTAGCTAATGTTCGAGTGCTGCAACCGATGATGATGCAATTATGGAGAACTACGGGAAGATTAGTAATAATAGTAAATAATTGAAAAGGACAGAAGACAAATAAGCCATGAGATACACAACACTGAAATGGTATATTTTAATATGGAAACCCTCTTATGTATTCTATCAGTGTATTCTAGCTGGCATTTTCCAGCTAGGTGATCTAAAATATGCTTTCAGTGTATTCTTCTATGCCCCAAAACTGTACCCAAGAAAAGATGGATAATATCCCGTTATCCAAATCCTGTCCTGTTACTACAGACAACCTGCCCTGCACTGAAGCTCACTTTACATGCTTTACTTAGGATGGTTTTAAGGTTTCCAGTTTGAGAGTTTCAAACCAGTACAGTACAGAGGATAATGCACACTGCTAAGGAAGCCTTATTTTGTCACCATCCTTTGCTGTTAGGAGGAGTCCTTCTGTTGTGCAAAAAAGGACCCATTAATTTCAATGGAAGATCACATTTCAAGTCCTGTTTATGGAAAGTCAAACACTAGTGTTAGGCACAAAATATACATGCTGATTCACTTCCACCTGCCTTTTAGTTATTGAAGGACACTTTTTTAAAAAATCAAAGCCAGTGCTTTAGATTAACAAAAGCTTCTATGCTCTTAACTGTTTATTTTCAAAATCTTATCTCACTTCTTTTTCAGAAAAAAGGGATTTTTGGCTGCAAACTTCTGGCAAAAATTTACCCCACAAATTTAGTGAGGAAAGCTACAATGCTTGAGCCCCTTACACCCATTACTTAACACGTCTGGAAGTCTGAGTCAACTCTTGCAAAGCGAGACACCTTGCTAGGATATTTCTGCAGGCTATCCCTACAGTATTCCTACCACTTGGCAGATCCATATGGTCAAGGAAGCCAAGAGGCTTGTCAGAGTCTGGAAGCCTGCGATAAAAATAGATAGGGAAAATAGCACGTGTAGAAAAAGTTGTTTTAGCAGTTAGAAAATTGCATTCTGTACTTTTCTTGTATAGCAATGCATATTGCTGTTTTTAAAGGAGGAGGGCTTTTGTGTAGTTGTTTGCTATTCCTCTTTATTTATTTATTTTTTAGCTTCTCTCCTCCCCAGTCACTTGTAAATGTCACCCACAAGTAACTCTGTTTCTAATTTTCGCTAGAGGAAAGCTTCTTATGAGCAGGTGTAGCTGGCAAAAATCAAATTGATGAGCTAAAATGTGGCTTTTGACAGTTTTACAGATAAAAATCTAAAATGCACCAAGATGTAGGAAAGACACAGTGCATACATGTAAGAAAATGCTCCTTTCATCATAATGGTGTCTTCTTTTAAAGGTTTTACAACTACTTAGCGATAAAAATTCTCTCTGGGATGAAGCCTGACATAAAATATCCCTGATATAGTACAATTTTTTGCTCGTAGTAAACATAATTAAAATTCATTTGCACCCTTTTCTTTCCTTTCCTTTTTTGTTCCTAAATTCCACATAAACAATCTGCGTAAAGAACTAGGAGATAAGAAATAAACCATTTTCCAGAAAACACAACACAGCAAACATCAAAGCTACATGAAATCACTTATGCACATTGCCAAGTCAGCTCAATGCCGAGGATTTTCATGTCCCTAGCTATATTTGTACTTGTAGATCAAGATGATGTCACTGCAAGTGACCTGTGAAAACATAAACTTCCATACTTAAAATGTGTATCAACAGTCATTGTTTCTACAAGTAAATTGGGTACAGAACTACTTCCTACATTTTAGCTAGGGAGATTAGCATTCCAGTGTACACAGGGATCTGTATCTCATCAGTCAATGATCTGCATGGTGTCTGGGATATTTTTTACTTTTCAGATTCACCTCGTACTCATAGGCCTTGAAAAACGTAAAAAAATATTTGGTTTAATCTCTCACCTGGTTTTAGCTACTCCTAAATAGGTATGCTGTTTTATGTATCAGAAATGGCAGCTTTGGCAAAACAGTATCGGTATTGTATTAAAAAAAAAAAAGTGTCAGTGGCACTCATACTAAAAATGACCATCTCCAGCAAATTCAGGAAATTCAGCCCTTTCTAAACTCTGTGGATAAAAACAAATGACAGGTTTTCATCCTTGCATAAGGAGGTGGGTAATTTCCATACTCTGTTAACAGGGACTGCTACTACTTGTTGGTATGTCTCCCCCTCTGCTCCCCGGCATGGAGCAGAAGGGATGGAAGAGCATGATTGTTGTCTCAGTTTGTTCATTTAATTTTTCTTGAACAAATGAAGGTGATTTGGGCTGTATATGGGACTGGATCCTTTATAAGTAATATAAATCTCTAAATGTTAAAATCATTACTTGAGAGTCAACTTACTGACTTCTGCCTTCTCAAAGGACTCTGGGGAGCTCAGTAACCAAACTGGTTGTCCTGACGTACACTAGGTTTGTAGAACTGTTGGCTGAGTTCACTTGGCTTTGTTTCAACTAAGATGCTTACACATGGCAATTTTAATATATGGAAGTGCCTCAGGAACCTGCATTTGGTTTCCAGTGATTTTTAGCCATTACAAAGTATAAGCTCTGCAAGAAAGAAACATGAAACTCTGCGGTTTAGAGACATACAAGAAGAGACATAAATGAAGAGGGAAAAACATGTTTATGCAGATAATTTGGACAAACTTGAGCAGCGTAAAAACTATTTCTGCTTAGTTTTGCCAAGTAAATCCAAAATTCACACTCTGAGACTTGTCCATCACAGCAGGAAGAAATATAATATCACACTCCTTGTACACTGTCCTCAAAATAAGACAGCAGCCTGGAAAGCCTAACGCTGCACAGCTCACTTGGGACCGCAGGACATCGTGCCCCTGACCAAAACGTGCGAAAGCAAACTGGCTGATTGCTGTGAGGGGGGTGATCCTGCACCACCGCTCCTCCGGTTAGAAACCAAAGGTCACTCTGCTGAAAAGAAGATTTACCACCCTGGAAAAAATTCTCAGTTCAGGGTTTCTAGCAGAGAAGAAACAAGGTCACCTGGTGCCGCCTCCCCTGAGCACGGGAGGGATGCGCTGTCCTGCCCCGGTTGAGGAGCACGGATGCTGCTTTACTGCATTGGCTCTGCACCCCAACAAATCTTGTTAGGAGTCTTCCTACAGTGAGCCACAAGCTTGAGATCACCTCTGCCTCACCAGAAGTGGTTCACTTTACAATAGGTTGCTAGTAAAGATTTTATTTATAAAGTAGTATTGTTTTACTGCAGAAGACGGCACTAAAGGTGTTGCTGAGGGGACATTTCTGGTCCAGCTGCATTGACAGCAAGCCACTCAGATTCCCCATGGATGTCTGGGTATTCATTTTATAGGGAAAGTTGTTTATTTCTTTATAATATTGGTGTTGCTGGTTCCACAACCAAACAAGGCCAAAACTCCAAGCTCCCGAAGTACTTGAGCAGCTCCCCCCAGATATCCACCTGGTGCTCTGGGGGGCCTGGAAGGAGGGGAGCAGGGCAGTTACCAGCTCAGGTATTTGTAAGAACCTCATCCACAGAGTCACAATCACCCCCAGAGCTGTTCCTTGCTTTTCAACATCAATTGTTATTAAAATAATTGTCTAAAAATATATACTATTCTCAGCTACATTCAGGGGGAGAAAAACAAAATAGAAGAGCAAGTACCAAATGGAATAAAGGCAATGTTAGAAAATGCTTAACAGCTGCTTTTATAAAGTGTATTTATAAAATATATATCTCCTTAAAAGGATGCACTTCTACACATACTAGTGATGTGCTTTAAAACTCTGCAACTGAAAATATGTAGAAGTCCTTGACTTTGTTTAGGAACCCTGTTTTAGCCCCAAATATATAGTTTTAACAACTTATGTACTTTGTGGGCATGCTTTTGCTTTGTTTAAGGCTTGAAAACATTCCAGTACCCAAAGTTTAACTGAGAATAAAAAAAAAAAGCAACTGGCCAGAGTGTTGTTAATGATTTACTGGGGAATCTTGATGTGTGATAATGAATAAAATGCAAATCTGTTTTACTGCCAATACTCAGTTTTGATTTAGGAGCAATTATTAATTTTTAGATTGCTTCCAGTTGGAAGAAAACAGAGATTTTTACCAAGCTATTTTTTTATTCCTGCTGTCGTTAATTATACCGAATTTTTTTTTTTATCTTTTATGAAACCAAGAGATCCTTTCCCACGAGGACCGAGGCGCCTTTGAAGTGTCTGCAGCAGCCGCTGCCGAAGGCACAGGTAGGATGTCGTCTCCGCGCTGACCAGTGGGAGGGCGCTGGGGGGGACGGCAGGAGCAAAGGGCACGATGTGTGCTTCTCGCGTGCTTCTCGCTTTCCTCTCGTCCTCACAGCTGCTCTGAGGCTGCTACCTACGGAGCTAAGTGGTGCTTCGGCAGGAACAGACATATCAGTGGGGTGGCTGAGGTGTCCCTACACAGGGGACAGGGGAAGGGGTTGTAGCTCGCCATACGAGTCTCAGGGTATTAGAAATGTAATTAAATATTCAGTAATTTAAGAGGAAACACCAAAATAAAAACTCTGCTCCCTGAAGGATAAAGTGCTTTCCTACAATGACAAAGCAACACTTGTAATAACTACATGTGCTCAAAAAGAATTCAAATTAGATGAATGCAGGTGCTGCAAATAGTCTGCAATAACTTTGAGCTGTACATACTTTTAAAATATACAACTATGAAAATGCACTTTAAACAAGACAGTACCAATAGTCTCATCTTTAACTCCCTGCTCCCATTCTACCCTGTGCTATCTAATAAGATTACACAGACAGAATAAAAATGAAGGATTGTATATTCTTATTCAGCCCATAAAAGAAAAGAGCTTTTTTCTTAACAGCATCTCTTAATGATATTGCTCAACACTATTTTAAAATGTCTTTCTCGAGAATGCATGTATGCATGCCAAAATGCTTCTAAAACCAATTTTTATTTCACATTTTGATTTATACATTACTCAGAATCTGTTCATTTAATTATTTTAGTAAACATAATAATGGTATCACTAACTATGCTACACAGTATTTTCCCTTTTTTAAGGAATATGAGCCTACTTGTAATTAAAGGAATGCTATATTAATGATGCTGAAAGTCTCAGAGGGAAAAATTTAATGTCCACCTCATAATATTATGCCAGAATTACATGCGCAGAAGACTTTTTAATAATCTTTGTTTCTTAATTTAGTTTTGATTGGCTATGAAATACAGAGGAGCACTCAAGGGCTCAAATTTCTACTGTCATCAGCATTTCTGCTCTATAAATTGTACAAATGCTCAGGCCTCCCATCTGCAGGCTTCTTTTCAAGCTTCTGTTTACCCTATGAAGGAAATTAGCTACAGGCAACTATAATTGATGGCAATTTCATCATTTTTTAGCCCTTGGGATGAGGGATGGTGTTACAATTTTCTGTTTGGGTTTAGATCTTGCTAAACTGCAAATACAGGTCGGTAACATAAATTCATCTCTAGTTTGCAAATTACAGCAATAGCCACTAGGAGTCTCCTGGTTAAATTCATGATGAATTTGCACACTAATGCTGGCTAAGGTTTGAATGCAAACTTCATGCTAAAGGCTGGATTTCAGGAAAGAGGGCTAGTCCGTGTGCAAGGCAGGTGTGAGTGGGGCGATGGGACCTCTGAGCCATGAGCATCATGGGGTTCCTCATGCTTGTACCAGTTGTATAGACAGCAAATGCTTTAGAAATAAAGAAACCAGAAGCCACCCACATGCTGTTCTTGTAGGGCCAAAGATGGTGACAGTCAGAAGAAGTCAGATTTGTTTGTTTTTATGACTGGACAGAGTAGTGTGGAATTGTAACAAGTGCTTAAAAGAGGGAAGTATATTTCACCAACTGTTAGTTACTCCCAGGGATTTAAAGCAGATGTGTTTAGTAAATGGAAATGCTGCAAGCCACAAGAACTAGCACCACCAAGTACTTCAGATTTGCCTACAGTATCTCTGCAAAGTGAATCCCACAGTTCTGCAAATGCAAATAGCTTCTTTCTCTTCTCTCTTTTCCTTCCTCTTCCTTCCCTCTCCTCCCAGGCCAACTAAGCATAAGCGTACGGTGCCAGACACACTTTTAGCAATGCCAAGTGCTCAAAGTTCATGAATTACAGACTTGCAGGAATGGTCACGCTGGCTCAAACACTGTGGCTGTTCAGTCCAACTCTGTGACTGACAAAAGATAGCCAAATTTCCTTCAAAGAATACCACAGAAAGCAGACATGCACCTTCTGCCAGCATTTGTGCCTCACTCTAAACAACTAAAAATTGCTTTAAAACATATAGGGAAGCCAGGAGTGACCAGTCAACCCTTTCCACAGGGAGCTGGTTATCCTGGCAGGATGAATACTAATTGTGGTAGGATGCTGTCACATCCTCCTTACAGACACATGCAACTCCATGTCTATATACTGTTCACTGCTCTTAGCAGCGAACCACTTATTTGTTTATAAGTTTCTTTCATGCATCTCTTCTCTTGAGCAAAATCCTTTCCAAGCTGTAAAAATCCTGAGTGACTTTAAATATGATGAGATTTTAAACAAATAATAATTTGAAGGGCTATTTATTTGGCTTCTGCTTTTTGAGCTTCTTGGTTTCATTTCCAAACTTTTCCCTGCAACCAGAAGGACTAAGCAAATAAAGATGATGTTTTAAATGAAAGCTGAGAATCTCACATAATCATAGGACTCCAGGGGCTTGAGGTTTCCGAATAATCTCCAGAGCTGTCAGTACTGAATGTCACCAGAGACTCTAATGTTATTCTCAGAATAGATGCATAAAAGCAACTGTGGGGTAGTTTTCCTGCTGTGTGTTCCCCATAATACCTACAAATGTTTTTCTAGAGGGACAACCCAAAGGTACCTGCAAGTGGTGAGCTACCATGTGCTGGGCTTAGATGCCAACTAGGAGTGGTGAATTTTGTAACAAATCTATGTATGCAAAACCCTGTTATACAGTCTATAAACTCAACAAGCTCATTAAGTAAAAATTCATAATGGACTAGGAGGATCATCTAATTCCATGGGGAATATGCTGAAATAAGTAGGAGGCAAATTTACCTGCCCATCTCCTCTGTATTGTATGCTTGTGCACATTGCAACACACGACTCCATTATGTGTTATTGCAGATTATTATCATCTCCCTCTCACAGACTGCCTTAGGTTCTACCATAATCTCCCAGCAGGACTTGGATGAACCTCTCAGTCTGGTTTGTTTCAAGGATATAATCTATACTACAGCAAAAGCTGACAGAGACTCAACAGCTACTACCTGAGTCCATATAGTCTGTGGTGAACAGAAAGTTACTAAGCCCGATCCTAGAACTGATATGGAAATAAAACAGAAGGCTGCTTCAACCTCCTTCTCATCCTGCAGAAGCAGACTTGGCTGTTTCGTACCCTTGCTTATTGTTAGAATTATCAGAAAGGACCCTGACTTTCTCCAAGTCAGTGTTAACCTGATTTCAAAAACAAAACAATGGTACAGGTTTAGCAGGCAAATATTCAGTACTCAAAACCAAGCATTTGTGTAAGATGGTTTGGCACTTCACCATGCTGAAAAGAAACCTATGCATCTCTGTCACTTCAAATTTGGGATTTTTTAGCACAAGAACATGCCTAACATGAAAGCACTCTTTTTTCCACTGCCCACCTTCTCCAAGTATGTCAGTGCTATCTTCTTAACTCATTTTCTAAAACTAAAAATGAACACAAAAATAAAAGATCTCCTCAAAAATGCCAAAGGCATATGTAAAAGCTCATTTTGAAGGAAATGTCCAATTCCTACATGGAGCTATAGTACAGATAGCTGTGAAGCATTTCTAGGGATGAGAGTGCTCTGCTGTGGCCATGGACAGTACCCTGGGAATATCAAATATTTCTGTCATTTTCCTAATGTTTCAAATAAGCCATTACCAGTGTGCATCTAAATATAGTGTGTATGTACAATATACAGCTATACTGGAAACAAATGCAAGGGTTTACGAGGTAGGAGTCAGTCACTCTAAACTCACGTCACTAAATACACACCCTCATTGTGCGGGCTCTCTCTCCCTCTCCTCCAGTTGTTTCTCTATTTTCCTGTGAGGATTGTTGTGGATCTTATGCATCTCAGAGGCTTAAGCTGCAAGGGAGCTACAGCTGTAACCTCAGGTCATTCCCAAGCAAACTTTCATCCCACATCACAGCATTGATGACCTTGCGAGGTCAACTGTTTTCAGGAGGAGTTCTGGCACCATTTTTAATACTTAATCAAAATGTCTTTTGTTTGGTTGGTTCTTTTATGTTTAAAATCATTATTCTAACTAGAGAATGGACTGATAACAAAGGCCTTCAGAAACCCGAGGAATTACTTAAGAGAGGAACTGCTGCAATGTTTATCTCCACCAAAAGGAAGAAACAAGTTTTGCTGGACAGTTTTGTTTTGTTTTTTTTTTTTTCATTAAAATAACAACTTTTCATATTACATGATGAGTTTAGTAAACAGGCTAAATCACAGCTATTACTATTCAGAGGGAGAAAATATATTTCAAGATTAAGAAAATATATTTCAAGATTAAGAAAAAAGAAAAGATGATATTATGTGGGGCACATGGCTCTTATTTGTTTCTAAACAGTGGCTGCTTGAAACTGCTTGGAGGTTTAGAGTGTCAAAGCCATGTCAGCAGAGATGGATTAGTGGGCAGAGAGCAAGTGGTGCAGTCAAAGGTTCATAGTGAATGTAATTTATTCATGTAGCTTTGCAATTTATCACGTGGCTATTACCATAATGTATGTGGGAAGCAGCTGCATGCGTGCAAATAATGCCCTAAATGGATGTGTGGTTGGATCTGAACTCCTTACAGAACAGAAGTGGTGGAAAATGATGCCACAAGGCATTTAAAAGCTAATTTCCTTCCTGTGGGGATGCTGTCACCCAGCAATGATGATTTGTACACAGGCAAATAGGTATCTTGTAGACTTTTCTCAGTTATCATAACCTCACTTACCAGAACTCCTTGGTTTTTCAAATCTAAATTACGTAGGTAATGTGATGTAAGTTTTTGGTGCTGCATTAACAGATGTAAGTACACATGTTTTGTATCTCAAACTCATATTTTCTAGTCAAAGAACACTGTATTTTCCACTCAATATTTAACAGAAATATTCAATGGCAAATAAAATGAATCCTCTAAGTTTGTGAGGAGAAAGAAGTTGAAGATCTCCTTTAACTCAAATGACCTCTCACAGCACGATTTATCAAACACTTGGGAGCAGCACAGCTGTAAAAGATTGATATACATACATATATCTGTATATATAGTGTCTGCCTGGTTTCTCATACCTGTACAATCATTTACCATGCCAAACATTTCCAAATGCGGTCTCTAATTTTAGGACTATCTAAAATAAGGAGCTTGACTTTAGTCTCTTTTAGGTTGCTCGAATGCCTACAGTTCCAGTTAAGAAGAAAGCTGTGAGTAGATGGTGGAGCTGGCCCCCACTTGGAGGGTTTTTTTGCTGCATTGTCCACATGCACAGGTACGGATCTGCTGTGTGCAATAGCAAGGCTCTAGCAGTGCTGCCTGTGGCTGTGTGGGCTAGCTGGAAAAACTTTACCAGCTCAGCTCCTACTATCACTTTTAAGCTTCAGCAATTTGAGTTCAATTGGTCTCATTGTTTGGAAACTATGCTTAATTATACCATGCTATGATGCTTTAAACTGATTGTATTGGAATCAGTTCACTCAAGTCTTTCTTGATGCAGGCAAAGACCACCCCAGCTATGGGTTAGCGCACTAGCAGTTTTATGCTGCTTTTGACACATTAAAAGTTGACCTAGAGAGACACCGAATTCAGGCAAAGTCAAGTCAGGTACTCATAAGCAGAACATCTCGTTGCCCAGCTTAATGTACTGCTCAGCATTTTGTTCAGCAGAACTTTTCACATTTTGGAATATGATTTTCTTGGATAATTTCATGTGTGCTCCATTTTGAAGCCACTTATCACAAATATACACCCACTAATTATGCAAAACGAAAAGTTTGCCTTACCATTGCACAGAAGGTCTCAGGAGGATCTCCACATGTTATGTCTGGAGGATCCAGAGTAACTTTTACATATTTGATCATATCTCTGGCTTCTGGCTGGCAGGCCATGTAATCCCATACTTTTCCTTCTTCTGTGTAAATCTGAGTCTTACACACGTCATAATGTCCCCACACAGAAGGGTAGTGCTGCATCATGGAGGAGACAGTAACCCAGAGGGCGTGAAGTGACAGGAATCTTGACCAATACATTTCTAAATCCTTTTATGTCACCTTCGCAAGGATGCTCAGTGCTGGCTTACGTGCAGTCTATAGATTATACGTACATACACATGTATTTATTTATAAAATAGGTTCCAACTCAAACGTGAAGCATTAGGATAGGATGTTTATTTCACTATGTTAAAGACTTTGGTAGAAGCCACCCAGGCCCTGATGACAGCCTTTCACAGCAATGCAGCGCTTGTCCTTTGTCTTATAACTTATCTGTCAGGCTTCTTGTAAAAGATGTCCAATAGCAGATAATAATTTGTGAAGTTGCAGGTCTTCAGCTACACTGTCGATAACCCTGAGTGATCCTCTGTGTTCAGGGCTCGCAGGGGATGCCCAGACACACTGATAAATCAGTATCCGAAGCAAAAGGATGAGTGTCTACAGGCTGGTGTCTGTTTCCCATCAATCATTCTTTTCTTCTGGCACCAGCACCCTTTTAGAAACAATAAAAATTAGAGTTATTGTCCAAGAATCGATGCATTACAAAATATATAATATGTTGACATTTTGGAGGTTTGATACAATATAAAGCAAATTGGTGTAATATGGATAACCTTTACTGTGGGTGCTGTGCTAGAATGAACTACCAAAATCATTCACAGTAAAAAGTATTTTGACATGAAAGGTTTAACTCTTCTCTAACAAAGACAAATTTATAATGTTCCAGGTGATTTAGAGGTTCCTGCTTCCAAAACTGTATTTTTACCCTAGCAAAATGGGAAAGCAAACTACTGAACTCAACCACTGCCCAGATGGTGCAGGCAGGCAGGGGAGCAGGCAGCCCAGCACCGTGGGGCAGCAGCAGGAAGGTTCTTTTTTTAAAGTGACACAGAGTTGGGTATCAGGACTACCAGGTGCTGGTAGTTTCTTGGCCAAAGGACCTCAATGAGCTCCAAAAGCCTTACGCATTTCTTAGATTTTTTTTTAAAGAATAACGAAGATATGGCAAGCACAATTCAATTTCCTTGAAATTCCTCATTTGCACTGGAAGAGCTTTGCTCCTTTTTTTTTCTTTGCTCTGTGATTTACTGACTACACTGATGACAAACTACTGATAAGGATAATGGCTTATTTGTAGTTTATTATAAGGATGTTTTCCCCCTCTTACTTTCTTAGGTTTGAGTGTGGCTGTACCTGAGTACTCAGCAATTATTTCACAGCAGATATATGCCCTTTCCGCTCTTCAGAAAGGAAATAGAAATTCCCTTAGTTTGTAGCACCTCAGTCACACTATTACAGGTATAAAATGCTATATACAACTACCTAACTACATACTAATAATATACTATATACTATAGTTATATACTAACTATATAATGCTATCACAACATATTAAAATATATATTTCTTAAAAAACACAGGTAAAAATACAAATTATGTACAAGGGAAATGGCAAAGACAGAATAAGTGCCCTAACATGGACAAGGAAAATCAGGGCTAGGAACTCCAGCTTGTGCCTGGTGTCAGCCCATGCCACCCGAGGATGGGCAGCCAGGGCACTGGGCTCTCGGCAGGATGAGGATTTCAGCCAGCTGCCACAGCACCTCTACAATTCCTTTGTCTGGATGCTAAAATCTAAGCAAACCCACCAGACAGATGTTAAGCAACAACCATAAGTCGCCGCTTTCTGCAGCCTGCTTTGCTTCCCAGTTTTAAATTATGCCCAATGTCATAAACCCTCCTATACCCCAAAACCACGGGAAGCAGTTTGTGACCTGGTAAGCTCCTTAGCATGTCACATTGGTAGTGTGCATTTTCAAAACTTATCTTCAAAGCTATTCGCAAGCAGCCTCCCTATACTTAAATAATGCTTCATCCTAAACTGAGCTAAACTACAGACACCATGAAATGCCAACAGATGGTTGAATTGTGTTTCCATAGCAAAGTAATTTACAATAATTGCCGTATGGACGTAAATGCAATTTTCCATTATATTCATTTTATCAAGTGTTACCATAAAACTCTCATGTATTTTATCAGAATACGCGGCAAATATCTGAATTTTCATGCAATAATCATTCTCAATTAGTTCAAACATATTTAAGCTTCAAATCTGAATTTGACACAAAAGCAGAAATATCTAAGACCAAATTAAAATTAAATCTTTTCAAGGAGCACACTATGTAGTACCGTTGTTTTTGTAGGAACCTTAGACTGTAGTTTTTTGTTTTCAATGGGAGCGTTTACTTATTATTTTGGACTTCAGTAATTCAGAGTACACTTTCCATGTCATTCTAAAGACATCTCATACTCTTCCCTCTGGTCCTTTCCAATGTATTTTACTATTTTTAAGGGGAAAAAAACCATCCCCAAGACTCCCTAGCTTAGAACAGTCATTATAAAAAAGGGAAACAATTATTCTGCTAGAAAAGGAGCCAAATTATTTTAAATTTATGGTAAATAAAATACTCTTTATTGGAGAAGGCTTGATCATAGCTGGAATAATATTTTTTTTTGTGTGTGTAGAAAAAAGAAGTTACTGCATTTAATTATCCTTAGACGACAAGCTTACATATTCAGGCAAAAAAAAAAAAAGAAAAAAGTTTGTTTTCTTTACTATCTTCCTTGCTAGCTCTTCAGTTACCAATAACCTTTTATAAATACTGAGACCCAGATCCACTAATAAACAGGACTGGATAGGACTAAATGTAAAGCAAGCCACTACCTTAACACACTGTGCTAAACTACTTCCCATATAACGAATTCTCATTAAAGTAAGCCAGTCATAATGATGGTCGTTACACAGAATTATAGACTATAACATCGATTGAATTTAGTGTACTGACAAGGAAAAAAGTGCAGGGGAGTGCAAGACATCCGAGCATTAAGCAGCTGTAGCAGTGTACGACAGACATTCCTGACAAGAAGCAGCCAATTATAGCTTAAATTTCTGGCATATAACCAGTTCTGATTAATAGTTTTCCATTACATTACAGACATATTATTAATGTATTAAAAATGTCAAGCTTTGGCAAGAACTAGTACGGCATGGCTCAGTTAGTCTGCAATATCTTCTTCTAATGAGCTTCCATTGATACAAAGAAAGATATTGACCAAAGCACATTAAAGATCATGTGCTGAGCGCTGCCGGGTTTTTTCTGATGAAGCTATACAATTTGTCTTGCTTATATTTATTCTTGCAGAGTCACTCACAATATGCACTCTACATTTCAGTGCTCTATTGCTAAGGAATATCTATTTCAATTATTCTGAAAAAAAAAAGGTTTAGAATAACATTTCTGAAGTTTACAGCTGTACCCTAAGCCTCTAGCTGTGGGCAACACAAAGCAATGGGGGTTTTTTTTGTCCCCAGTAATGCCTGTGCATTTGACTTTCCAAAAAGGTAATCAAACAAATCAGGAATAACTAATGCCCTGATCCCCTCCACCCTGCAGTGCTTTGCTAGTTGCACACCATGGGTGTTGGGGGGCCATGGAGGTGACAAAGAGGGATCAGCTTCCCTGCTGACTGAGAGCGAGGGAACAGCAAACTGCTGGAAGGACTTTAGCTAATGTATGCAAAGCCTCCAGTGCACAAGGCTCCTGGAGATCTCCTTTGTGGAGCAACAGCGGTATGAACTGCAGGACGTTTTGGGTCTTGAACGTTCCCATGCGCCACAGCCTCTGCAATATGGAAAACATTGGGAGGCAACGGTGCAGAAGGCCACATCTGCTGCTTCTACGTTCCCCCCTGAGCACTGCTCCATCTGGGAAGTGCTGGATGTTCTGGCCACAGTGAGTATGTTACAGCCATTTGAGAAAGAACAGCATGCAGCTGACCCCCAGACTAAAATCAGCTGTGAGGGAGCTCGGAGCACACCCATCCCTTTCCAGGTGGGGAAGTCATACCTCGCATAGCATGCTAATTCTGCTGATGGAGCATATACCCCCTTCGCAGAACAAATAAAATGTATCTTGGCAGAATCAGTGCCAGCGAAGAACTTCAGATCTCATCAGGTGTTGGTAGCAAACACTCCTCCTCTGCCTCCTTCCATCACTGTGAAAATCCACCCCTTTCCCCAGATAACTCCCTCCACACAAACCGCATCGTCTGGATGCCCTGCACGAGCTCCCTGCTGGGAAGTCACTGTGCAATCCATAGGGGTGGGCTCCGGGCCTTCCTCTTTGGCAAATGCAGGTACGTGAAGGAGGTGATAAAATAACGAGCCATCACCTCTCACACTGCCCATACATTGGATCAAGTGCACCCTGCCACCACGCACGAGCAGGAACGAGAGCCAAACCCAGTGATTACAGTGCATGGCGGCCCGAGGAGAACTGGCTAAAATAACGAAGGCAGGCAAGGAGTGCTGGCTGTCACCTCCCAACACCGGCAGCTGCAGAACAGATTTATCGAAAAGGAAACGTTTCAAGTTTGTTATCTCTAACAGTTTCAGCAGATGAATGTATCCAACAAGCCCAAGGAAAAAACTCCTTTGTGTCCACTCCAGGTATTAATTATTTAAAGTAAGTTTAGAACATAGGAAATAATGTGTATTACAAAACAGAACTAACTCTCATGCAACTTACATTTAATAAACCTCAAGTGTTTTTTACCATGCTACACCTAGGCAACTTGAGAACCTGGTACATATTCAAACTGACCCCTTTCATAAATGCAAAATCACTCATCTATGCAAAGAAGGAGGGCACCTGTATTTAACAATATACATTATTTCTGTCAATACTTGTATGAAATGCAGCATACTCAAACAATTGCTTTGATGTCTTTAGACTCAAATGCTGCTCCAAACAAAGTTTATGTTCTATTATCCAGCTTATTTAACTATTTAGCACAGAAAAGTTTTTTTGCCTCAGGAGAAATTTAAAACGTCAATACCTATTGGCTGAAGAAAAGAAAATACAGCGTTCTGCTACCAAAAAACTGGGATTCCGCACTATATTTGAAATACTTTTGGTTTTCCCACATTATTTTTTCCTGAGTGACACATCATACTACCACTGCTATTACTTGCCAGGTATCATCAGCTGTCAGCGTATGGAGTAAAATGCACTTCAGCTATTTAAGTTTTAGAGCCTTAGTACTTAGCTGCTTTTTTTCTCCAGAATCTTTATGATGGGGGCTTACTGTCTTCAATATCTCTGTACCTAGCATCAATCTGTTCTGCAAGTATTTCCTCTGGGAATTTAAGTTAGCATTTGGAACAGTTAATTTCTTTTTTAATTATTATTATTTTTCACCCTCAATAAGGTAATACATGCTTCTCACACAGTGTATCCAGGGTACAAGAGCTACCAAGCTTTCAAGTTAGGGTGTGAGCTGGTGACTTTCTAACTGAAAGTTCTTAGCCTCAAAAACGAATGCCTACTGGTCACTGAATTTGTTCTGTGCTATTGCTGTATTTTACATACGTAGCTAGAAAGTTGGTGCCGCTTCTTATCAGTGTCAGAGGGCTGAGGGTCGATGGCAAAGTTCAGAACTCCGACCGACTATCGCCACTAACTGCTGGAAACTCTCTGGTGATTGTTCTTTCAAGGTCCAAAAATATGCCAGAAATCAAAGTTTATTTTTTTCCACATGAAAAAACCAAACCCAAACAAAAACCCCCCACAACAACAGCAAAAAAAACAAGCCAGGGGAAGCTCTGCTGTGGTTTTATTCCCTTTGACGGGCTTCCCAGGCCACAGCTGCTCATCCTCAACCGCATTGTCCCTAGGCAAGACAGTGATTTATTCCCTCTTTAAAAGCATCTCCACGGCTTGTTCCACTCGCTGTCTCCGATAACATCTCTGCAGAAGTGAGGCTGGCTCCTACCACATCAGATGCAGAATATTGAAAAGTTGATTGCAGAACAATAAAAGTATATTCAGCAGAGACCAAAAACGCAAATGCACCAACTTTGAGAGTATAAAAGCATCTGTTTTATCGGGTTCAGCCGATCTGCGCTGCTCACCGCCATGCGGGGTTTCTTTGGGGGTTCTGCGTGCATGTGAATGTTTAGGAAAGCCGCCTGCAGTTTCCGATGCAAGGGAGCAACTGTTTCCAGGCTGGGTACCAGTGACCTGCCCGCCACTCCTCGCCGGCGGGGCGATGCCCTGCGCCGCCGCCCCCGCCTTCTGCGCACCGGGACCGCCGCTCTCCCCCGGCCCCCGCGCGGGTGAATCCGCGCTGCGAGGCGGGCGCCGCGCGAGGGACGCGCCCCTCCCTCAGGGCTCGCGCTCCCTCAGGGCTCTCCCACCGCCCGCGACCCTTCAAAGCCCGGCCCGGTCCGAGCTCCGGCTCCGGCGGAGGAGGCACCGCGCAGGTACCGCCCCGACCGGCCCCAGCCCCGGCCCCCGCCGCGCTCCGCTCCGCGCGGGCGGCAGGGGGCGCGCGGCCCGCGCCGATCCGCCCTCGGTCGGCGGCCGGAGCCCCGCGGGGGGACCCCGCACACACGCCCGGCACACGCACCGGCCCCTCCGCGCCGCGCTGCCCCCCCGCCCCATCGCGCCCCGGGCGGCGGGCGGGCGGTACTCACCCTGCGGGCTCGGGCTGCCCGAGCCTTACCGCGGGGCGGCGCGGAGCCGCCGCGGCGCCGGGACGCGCTGGGGCTCCTTCGGCGGCGGCATGAGGGGCCGCGGGGCGGGGGTGCTCCTCCCCGGCAAAGTTGCCGGCGGGTCGCGGCGGGGCTCGGCGGGGCCGCCGCTGGCCCCCGGCACTTGTCGGCGTCGAAGTTTGGCGGGGCGCGGGCGGCGCGCGGCGGGCGGGCGGCCGCACTCCTCCGGCGCTCGGCGGGGCGGCGGGCGGGCGATGCCCGCGGGGGCTCCCCGCCCGCCACCGCCGCTCAGGGCGGGGGCGGCCCCGCTCGGGGCGCCGGCGGCCGCGGCATGAGGCGCGGGGCGAGCGGAGCGCACCCCTGGCCGGGGCTGCGGCGCGGCGGTCTCGGGCGGTGCGGCCAAACTTCGGGGGGCGGCGGCAGCGCCTCCTCACTTCGGAACGACCTCCCCGCGACTGCCGGCGAGCGGGGCGGCGGCAGCTACCCCACCTCCGGGCCCGCTCTACGCGCGGCCCTAGCGCCGCCGCCGCGCCCGCCCCCCCGCCGCCGCGCTCCCCGCCCCACCGCCCCCGCGGGCGGACCGCCGGCGCCGCCTGCCCCGCAGGGCGGGCACCGGGACGGGACCCACCGCCCCGGCCCGAGCCGGAGCCGCCCGGGAGCCGGCGGGGCGGCGGCCGCTCCCTTCGCCTTTATTTTCCCGTTTTATTTCGGCTTTAGCCGGGTAGCGCACGGGCGGAGATGCTGTCACTGCTGCTGCCGTCCGAGCCCCGAGCCCGGCGCGCTGACCCCAGCGCACAGGCGCTTAGCCGCGGGGACAGGGTAGCGTCCCCTCCGCCTCGCCGGAGGGTCCCTCCGCAGTGCTGGGCGGGCCGGGGAAGCGCCGGTTCGTCCTGCGCCCGCAGCACCTAAGTGCCACCGAAACAGGGAGGGAGAGCGACTTGGGCTGTGCTGGTGTTGCCGTGACCGCCCGCCCCGTACCAGCCCTTCCGCGCTCCTGAAAGACGTGAAAACTCCGGCCCCGCGTTCTGCTGTGCTGCCCGGTTCCCTCCTGCACGTCCTCTACTTCTGTCGCTTAAACGAGAGACACACGCTTCTCCCTTTCATATTTCTCCAAGCTACAAAACAGTATCTAAAACTAATAATGACTAGTGAGTCCCGTGTAGGAATTGTGCTTACTCCTGGCAACTATTTGGTTACGGAATTTGACCGACTGCAGGTGCCCAGGAGCGCTGGGCAGTGGGATACTGGTTGCATTGTGAACGCTCAGGAGCCAAGTTTGTCGTTTGTTTGCGTGTTTTGCATGTTAAGAGGTGTTAAATATGTTTACGTAGGCAACAGTGCTGTTGTATTTTGTTGACAAAATTTTACGTTTACAGTGCCAGTAGATAATTAGCTGAAACGAGACAGGGGATTTCTGGTAGAGTAAGAGATTTTTTCTCCATCTGAGCCGTGGAATTTGGTAGGTTGTGTAAATAACTGGCAGAAGCCATTAGAAAGGACGTTTTAATTCTTTCTCCTATGCCAGCTAAACCGGCAAAGTAAAAAAGATACCTCCTAGTTCCTCCCAGCATTTGTTTCTCTGTGTGGGCAGTGGTGTTTTGCCCTTTTCGTTCGTTCTCTGGAATCTTTGTGGCTGTCTTAGTGCAGGTACCACATACATGGAAAAGTTTTTTTGTGTGGGAAAGCCAGGAATGATCAAAGAGGTGGGAAAATTCAGCTTCAGGGATTTTCAGCCCCCATAGTAGTTCTTGCTTTGCTTGCAGCCTTCTGGTCCCTGAAGTGGTTCAAAAGGATAGAAGATGGAAATCAGTAATTTTTTCATTCCACTTGAACTGGAATGTGTCAGGCATCGCGAGTCCATGGGGCCTTTTGTAAAGAAGAGGGGCAGAGTTTCACTGCAGTTGGAAGAAAAGGGTTGTTTTCCTAATTACAAGACAGATGGAGGGCTGTACAGCAGAGTGCAAGAGACCATACGCACTGAGCCAAGTCCCTGCAGTGGCACGTGTGGATGGACCAGCTCCACTGCTCGTGACAGCTGTGGGGTTTCTCTGCCTTGGAGGTGCTCCGTGGGTGGTGGCTTTGTGTGGCTGTGGGCCAGGCTGCAAGGTGACTAGTGTGGGAGCACTCAAGCACTCTTGCTTTAGACTTGAACTGGGAGAGGATACCTGCTTTCCACATGTGGAGAGCATAGGTCTTCATGTCCCAATAATGCCAGTGACAGTGGTGTATGTGGTGGAGGGCAGAGCTGAGTGTGCCATTCACACCCACCCTGTAGCTTGTGCTGTTCCGGGCATGTGCCCTAAACCTCGCCTACAGGGCTGTGTTGGAAGTTTTCTCTCCTCCACACAGACTCTTTGGCCTCTCTGCTGAGACCATTACCTGGCTGGTGGGACTGGCTGGCCGCAAAGATTAAAGGCAGGACTGCGTCATCTGATATGTCAAACATCATTAAGTTCTTCATGCTAGTGAGCCTCTTCTGTATCAAAGCTAGAGCAGCTCGTTTGATTGCAGTGTCACCAAGACTGAGATTAGATGTGCCTTGCTGGTAAAAATGATGGCCAAAAATCAGATCCACTCTGAGAATGTGGCCAAATTCACAGCCAAATTTTAAACTCATCAGAAAAAAGGGATCTGATTTAAATTCTTTGTCAAAGGCTGTTGAAAGGATGGAAAAGCAGATGGAATTCAGCAGCCAGAGAAGACTTGTCTGTGTTGTTTTTGTTCTTTTTAGAGTCATAAGATGGAGTTAAATGGGGAAAGGACGATGCTTTTATAACCAAACTGAAAATATTGCACCAATGCCTGTATTGAATTTCTGACAGCTCCTTTAGTAGTGAGTAATGATTGTTCACATGTAAATGGACTGGGTAACTCGCTGTCACAGCACCTTGAGGCTGGACTTTAGCAGGATTCCTAAAGCAGATTTGATATGTAGACAGAAGATAAGATTAACTAAAGTTTGAAAGGAATATTTGAAAGCATACAGACCACTGCAGGTCCCACTGCTGCCTTACAGGATTGGAAATTGACTAGCGGGAAGATTTAGACATTTGCTAAATACCAAAGGATGGAAAGTCACAACGTGGGGAAAGTGTTATCTTGAAAGTGCTTCCAGCAGTATTTCTTATGTCTTCTCAGTAATAGCTGGCATCGGCCCTTAACGGAATCAGGGAAAAGGATTAATTTTTGATTACTGGCCTGAACATGGGAGCACCTATGCCTATTAGGACACTCTTTGCTACAAGGCATAATTTATACTGAAAGCAGCATAAATTGCTGGTACAGAAGTGATATCACTGATTACAAACTTTTCTGTGAAACACCATCTGAACTGCAAGTTTTTAACCAAGTCCTAAATCTAAGCAAGCTTTGCATGATTTCAAGCTGTGGTTTGGCTATTTAGTGCATCCCCTCATGTGCTATTATGAATCTTTTATTACCTGCTCTAGTCCGAGTTGACCTCTAATGATACAGCAGAATTATTTTATTAATGCATTTCCCCACAGCAGAGGACTGCTGCTCTGGGCAGTAGCAGAGTACCTGGCTTTGCCTGAAGTAGTAAGTGTCCCTGGAAATGTATCCAAAGGCAATGGGAGCTTTCCTGCCTGAAGTCCAGTGTTTCAGCATAGTGGTTATCTGGGGCCCAAAGTGAAATGTGCAGATGGGATGTGATGCAGCAGCTGAGGCCTGCTCTCTAAACAGAGAGGCTGATCGTGGTGGGGCCGCTGCCCTGGCATGGCAGAGGAGAGGAAGTAGTGAATGCAGGTGGTGGGGGCTGAGTGCCATCAGGGAAGGTCTTGCTGTGCAGAGAGTGGATTGGTGCTCCTGTGGAGCACTGCCTGCTCCATGTGCTGCTCTGCTTCTCCATTACACTGCATATGTATTTCTGACCTCTTTTGCTGCCAGCTGAAGGAGGTCTTGTGAAGCAGCAGGCAAAAGGTGTGGGAGACAAGAACAAGAGTAGTGCTAATTTGCCCCTGCTTCCCCCGCTGAGCTGAGTCAGGGGTAGAAATGCCAAGAAACAGCAAATTCTCCCAGGGGCAGAGCTTGTCTGTTCACTTTATTGCTGTGTTGCCCATGGTAGTTTAACCTTCTGTAAAGTCAGTTGGTTGGCTAGAATTTGAATTTTGGTCTGGGCTTCCACCTTTAGTGCCCACAGCGTGTCATTTACAGGAGCATGACTGGAAAACTGTATTGAGATAAATGACAAAACCAAAAGGTTTCTGCCTTAGAGTTGGATTTGTTCAATCTGGAAAAGAGAAGACTCTGGAGATACCTTATAGCCCCTCCCAGTACCTAAAGGAGGCTAGTAAGAAAGCTGGAGAGGGACTTTTTGCAAGGGCATTTAGTGATAGGACAAGGGGGAATGACTTTAAACTGAAAAGGTGTAGGTTTAGATTATATATTAGGAAGTTTTCCTTTACTGTGTGAGGATGGTGAGGCACCGGAACAGGTTGCCCAGAGAAGTTGGTGATGCCCCATTCCTGGAAGTGTTCAAGGCAGGGTTGGATGGGGCTTTAAGCAACCTGGTTTAGTGGAATGTGTCCCTGCCCATGGCAGGGGGATTGGAATTAGATGATCTTTAAGGTCCCTTCCAACCCAGGCTGTTCTATGATTTGTGCAAGCAGGGAGACAAATCCTGACTCTGTTTAGTGAAGCACTGAAAACACAGATATCCCTAAGCAGTGTTTTGACACTGCTTGAGCTTCAACACAGCTCAAGGGCACAGGACAAGGAGGCTACTGAAAAAAATGTCATCCCTCACTCTGAAACCTCCATCACAGTACAGTTTGCAAGAGGTTTTCTCTGAGCAGGATGGATGACAGATGACAGAAGAAGCATGCTGGCAGCTACAGGTGCCTTGTCCAGACCAGGGTTTCCATCACAATGCTCTGCACAGAGTGGACCCAGCTAGCAGCACTGGGAAGTTTTAATGGAAAAGGCTGGTGGAGGCATGCCTCTGAGTAAGGTAATCTGGGCAGCCAGCTGGGAGTATGATGTTACACTGATGCACACTACATAAAGAGATATGCCAGTCTGACTCCTGCCTCCATTTCCATATAGCTTGATAATGACTTTTTCTCCTTAGAGGGTAAGGAGATCTTTCCCAATCATATTTCAGGGCTGAGAGCTTCTTTGACCAGGACATCGTGGTCTGAAATCTTGAAATAGGGTATGTATGAAATCTGGGAGGAAGACTACCTCATCAGCAGGGTTATTAATGTGGCTGGGACTATTTCATGCTAGCAGAGAGTGGGACCCCATTACTCCTTCCTCAGGTCTAGGATAGAAAATGAACCATTTCAGGTCTCCTGGGAGCAGTGCTTTTGTAATTCCCATGCAGTTCCCCAGGGAATGCAGCAAAGGAGTTCCACGGAGCGTGCCCTCGGTGAGAAAACAAAGTCAGTTCTTTTTAGACAAAATCTTGTTCTTAAGTATTGGACTTGTTGATTCAGAGATGCACGTAAATTATAGCCTGGATTTCCACTTGCAGAATGAAAAATGTTTTGTTCTAATAATAAATACTGAATCTCTACTGTTCCCATTTACATAACACACATGACACAATGTGTAAATCCTCAACAATATTTTTTCAGAATTTAGCAGCTTGTTTTTCTGCAAACATAAACATTTATTTTTGGTGTTAATAATTAATAATATGCCACATGCCCATAATAAATGCAAAATCTAATCTTGTATAGACATAAATGTGTCTGCCAAAGTGGTCTTTCTGTGCTGTAAATGACTTTCACAAAGTGGTAGCATATATTCTATTTTCAGTCACTGGTGTTTTGTTTTGTGAACAGATATGTCATTAAATTAAATGTTTTCTTTTGCAAATAACAAATACTTCACACATCTATTTTTTAGGAAAAAAAATAGTTGATAATTATTAAAAAAAGAGAAGTGTCTAATATAAAAGTCTTTGCTGCTGTATCCTAAGCAAAATATAGACAGAAATGTGGAAAATGCCAGCAATGCAGGGAAGGAAACATCAGTTATGAGAGCATCAGTCCTCAGCTCTGCAGTGAAAAAAAGGAAATTACCTACTTGGGGTCAAAGTCACTCCAGCTGTTGGACAGAGAATGACTCTACACACTGCAGAACAATATACTAGAGCGGTGCAGGGTAGCAGATATAGGTACATCCTTCTCTCACCTATTGATTCCTCCCTTCGGAGCCCAGTTTTTTCAGATTTCATCATTTCCTAGAAACCAGAAGCTGAGAAGCCTCCTGACAAAGCCTTAGGGTTGTATTGCTGTTAATGGCTGTCCCGCCTGGGGCCGGCGGTGCGGCACGGTGTGACTGCTCTTCCTTACGGTGTGGGCACAGCCGGCAGCAGCTGCTGGGCTGAAAGCTGTAGCTGTGCTCATGACCCCTGCTTAACAAATTGGATCAGATTATAACACTGATTTCTGGTACTAGGTGGAATGTAGCTTGTGACTTCATCTTCAGTGAAGTCACATATAACTGCGGTTTGCTAAACTGCACAGGAAATTGCCATCTTTCCAGAGTAGGCTGAGCTGACTTTTTGGGAAAGGTAGTGATATGCTAACACCAAAGGTTTAACAAAGCATGAAATGTTCTGTTAGTCGGTTTTGTACGTACTTCTTATTTATATATTTGTTCTGTTTTTATTTATACTATTCCAACCAACTGTTAACTCTTGTCTTTGTTGATGCTTTAACTAGTCAGTTCATTAGTTGTGGTTAGTAGCGGTGATGACATGAGGGTCCTCAGAAATTGGCCAAACCTTCCAGAAAAAGTAAACCTTAATATTCCACCATGAAATAACAGAGGAGATGGAAGAGATTTATCTGAAGCTATCATTATGCATTCTGTAGGAGACAAAGATCATAAAAGTCCAGGTGCTATTCATGAGCCAATACTTATTAATCAAATGCGAGTGCTCTAATAAGGATGGGTTTAAAGTAACTGGGCTGGGATGACTCATCCATCTTTATGGTGACAAACTCCCTGAGCGGAATTGTCCAAGGTGCTTTGGAGGAAAGTTTTCAAAAATTTCCTATATTCTGAATTTCTGTCTGCTCAGTTCATCTGCTTGGGCACTCTTTCTGCTGGAAACACACAGGCACACAGAGCTTCACTGAGGCTTATGTTGCTCTAAAAGAACTGAGTTCTGGGTGAGCCTACTTACCTGCATGGGTGACCATAGGGTACAGCTGTCAATACAATTGATCCACAGTGGGTACAGCAAGGTTTTTTTGTACTTCCAAAAAGGCTTTTAGGAATGAAATATTCTATAGAAATGGCCAGCACCAATGCAAGCTTCAGCCATTTTTCAAATATAATAGTAAACACAATATATTATAAATAGGAATAGATTGTTTGTCAAAAAATATTGAACGTGTTTTTGAAATGGAGGCTCTCTCTTTTGATTCTATATTTTGAAAATATTTCATATACTTGGGCTTTTTTTTAGCAGATAGATTTATCAGGACTTGGAGTCAGGGTCTACTGCTTGCCTTTGTGTACAGAAGCTAACACTGCTCTCATTTGAGTTATGCATCTAAGGTTGGACTTGCTGCATATAGTAATACAGTAATTAACAGTAATTCATCATCTGTCATCAGAGACCTAGCTGTTGATACTATCCTAAAGGTATTTCCTTCTAAAAACAGCTTTTTTAAAGACATGGAGGTCTCATAGTATGTATGTGATAACTAGTTGAAACAATCAGCTAAGCTAAATTCAGTTCCCAGATGGAACCTAATGTTTGGACACAATGACTATTACATTTGCTGTGTTAAAGAACCAGCTATATTCTGTTCCCTCAGCAGGGCAAAATGCACGAGTTGAGAATTACTGGTTATTTACCCAATCCCGCACTTGTTCCTACACAAATATGGACATTACTTAGTACCACTTTTAATTGGTCCAATATTTTAATATTGAATAGAAACACTCCAGGGATAATTTCCATTGTTCTGTTGTTGATGGATTCCTTTCATGAGGGAAAAACATAATTTAACATTGAGGAGGGAGTTACAGTAGTGCTCTGACATGGGATAAAAACAGAAGAACAATGAGCAAGGATAGTAGTACTTGCAACTACCTTATCCCTCCCAATGAAAGGGACAAATAAGTATATAAAAACATTTACTACTTGAAAATTTGGATTATGAAGAGCAGTTCTGGGTGTTCATTTGATAGAAGTGTGGAAGTCCTGGAGGGAGAAGTAGGGAAAACTCAGTTTTCATGTGACCAAGCCACACTTTTGTCAGGTAGCCATTAGTTGTGATTTGTGGTATACCATTCTGAACCAGTGAAGGGCAGCACTATCCAACTGTTTCAGGTAACTAGATAGATCACTAATTATGTTTTCAAATTTACAGTGATGAAAACATTGTGCTTGACTGGATTTGCTATGAAAATGGTTGTGTTGCTGTATTACTACAAAACAGTAACTTCAAGAGCATTTCGTAATCATCAGCAGAATTCTGCAGCTACAAATTAACAGCTTACTTGTAATGGATTTTAGGAAAGGGCATTGCATTTATTGAAAAGCTGAATCTCTTGCTACAAGTATGGTCAGTTCAATTGCTTTATTAGGTTACAGCATAGGGTCTACACATCAAAACAGATTTTAGCAGATTGAATTGTGGTTTGTATCAAAACCACATAAACAATACATAAACAATTTGTATAAAAATACATAAACAACAATACAGATGTTTTTGTAGTTCAGAACAAAAAGAAGGTATGCTTTTCTACACAAATTGGTAGATCAGATTAGTTCTTTTATTTCTGAAGTTTCCTTCAGCTTTTTTTTAATAGGAAATAATGATTTGTGTGTCTGATACTCATATTTATACTCAATATAACAGGATATTGGAAAGAACTTTCATTGACAATTTTTTTTTTCTTCACATCTGAAATCTAGTTGTAAACTTAGACAAACTCTTTCAAAGTTTTATCTTATTTACTATGGTGTTTGGGAGGGAATAAAATTAAAATGTGGTCTACTATTTAGTCTAATTTAAATATTATAAACCCATGCGCACATTTAAAAATTACTTTACAGCTTTTTGGTTTTTACCCTCAAAATAATACCTTGACTTTCCAGAGGAAGCTATGTTATGCTACAAGTTCATGCTAACAATAGTTCATCTATTTACTTGTAAAAACAAAGCTATACATTGTTCTGAATTTGAAGCATTCTTCATGGCTGTGGAAAAATTGGTGAATTGGTGAACTGGTCCTGTTAGATGATTAACTGAATACCCTATAAGTGAAGATCTTCACTTATAGTAGAGAAAGGTCTCTCCATGTATATTCAAATAGCAGTCAACAGTATTAATTTGCAGCCTTATTCCTTTTTACAGAGAAAATAATTATTTTAATACTAGGAGTATTTTACTGCTAAAAAGAACACGAGTTCTTGTCTCAGCTCATAAATGCAGGTGTGTGCGAAATTGAGCCTTAATGTGTCCTTCCCATCCACGCTGGCCAGCCATTCTGCAGTGGGCTTGTGCAGACCCAGGGAGGCCTGAAGAGAAATGGAAAAATGTGTCTGGGGTCTCCAGGAGCAGTTCCAGGTGGAGTGCCTCCCACTGACCCTGTGGACAGTACACTGCTGATTAGCTTTTTAGAAGTGATAAAGATTAGCGTAAAGCCCAGCCATAGGGCAAGCCACTGCCGACTAATCCAGAAGCCTCTATGTTAACCTCAAGAGTTTAATCCAGAAGCCTCTATGTTAACCTCAAGAGTTTTGGGGTGTGACGTATGTACAAATAATCGTTGAGTATGCATCTGCTGTAAGCAAAATGCAAACTTGTGAAAAAGTTTTACGTAGTTGCTAGAGTTAGCAGAACTCCTTTTGCTTTATCTGGAATTATTTTTGTTGTTTTATCCACTCTGAATATTTGAAGTGGTAAAGTGAATTCAAATGGTGACACTGTGTCCTTGCAATGTTTTGCATGATGTGAATGCTTTAGATTTTTTTAAAAATGTCTTTCTGGCATACTGCAGGCCTTTCTGCCAAAAAAAGTCCAACTGTTGTCTAACAGAGTAGGAATTTCCCCACAGTGCTTCAAAGATAGAAAAGTAGGCACTTGGTCTGAGCAAGTTACCTGGGCTCGCTAGTCTGAGGGGATTAGATAGACAAGGATTCATTGTGTGTACGAGATCTGAGTTAGTGAGAATCCAGCTGGGAGCCTTATGGCTTAGAGGCTGGCTCCAGGTGAGTGATCTCTTGGGCACTGTCTCTGCTAAACCACATTTGGGAGAGGTCCTGGCTTTATTTCCTTATCCTCTTTTTTACACAAACGTACAACTCCTTCAGCCTTGCAGTATTGGAGAGAGGATGTCAGGGCCAAGATGACGCTAGTTGTTTTCTTTCTCTAGCAGACTTGTGTACCAACTAAACATAAATATCAGGAAATTCACATTCCTATAGCCAACACCATTTATTTATATTTTAAAGTTCACCTACATTGCACAACATTTATTACTATATTTATTGTGCAAGACTGTGTAATTAATTAATGAAAAATTCCCCTTCTCTTTTTAAGGAATTAAAATAATATTTTATGGGATGTGTCTGGGGCACCGGTTACAAATTAAAATGGCGACATTTGCTGCAATAATGATTTTTATGTTGAAGAACCAGACCAATAGATCAGATTATAGAAAGACAAATGAATGAACAAATGAATTAAATGATTAAAAGCTGAAGATGGCACTGAAGTTTATATGTTTACTCTGGTATGTAAAACATCTATTGATCTGAAGTTTGATCAGTAATATTTACAAATTTATTCTCATATACATTGTTATGATTGTATTCTCTGGCATTAAGAGTGTGCTAGATTACCTGAATAGGGCTCTGGCACTTCACCTTGAACAATGATTACTCAGGCTGCTGCAGCTTCTCAGACATCTTGGGGAGCTCTACTTTCCATGCATTGGTAGGGCTTCCACCTGAGGGGAAAAAAAAAGAGCAGGAGGGAAAATGCTCCTCCCAGGTGAAATTATACCATATGGATGCATCAGTTCTCTAGTGGTGGTATGTGCTGTGTCTGAAAGCACAGCTGAGAAGAGGCTGAGGAGAGCTGGTGGGGCTGCCCCTGGGCCCAAGGCATCTGTGGCTGGAGAGGGAAGGAGAATAGTCTGGGTCTCAGCAGTGCCTCCTCCTTCGGGGCAGGGTTGTCTTTCTGAGCAGGAACAGTGGGGTGGGGAAGGCCACAGGGCAGTGACTGCATGAGTTTGGCAATTGGCACGAATAAGAGAGAGAAGGCAGAAGGAGATCAGACCCATCTATAAGGTGGACCCCTGTCAGACTTGTGAGCTCAGACTGCAGGGCAGTGTGTCTCTGGAAATTTCTTTTGTTTGTTTTCAGAGGTCTGCTTCTTCAGGGCTTTTAAGAGTAAGGTTCCTGAGGGTAAGCATTTCTTTTCCTAATCCCTTGTTCCTCATTTCCTTTATATATGTTCTGAAAAGGCATTCTATTAAACATCAGACATGCGCTCCCCTGCATTTGGACATTTTGAGGGGTCCAAGGACTGATTTCAGGACCTAAGAGGATGGGAACTCACCGTATTATGCTCCAAAAAGGCATGTACGGAGAGAAAAAGATGTGAACCTGGAGGTTTCTCTTATAACATAGATCTTAAAAAGAACTGTGAACAATAGGCAAGTAATTCCAGAAAAGCAAAACTGGATCAAGCTGATCCAGGTGTTTTTGTTAAGAGTGAAAAGCTCATGGGCAATGGATATGGTCTGCTGATAAAAGAGAAAGTACAAGGGATCTCTGAAATCAAATATTTTAACAGAATTAATTTTTTAAGACTTTTATGGACAAACACATAAAAGGGATTAGAAAGAAAAGTTTCTGAAATCAGAAGTTAAATGCCAAGAGGATGCATCTAGCATCCATATTGTAGTTGATGCTAAAGCTATAGCTGCTTTCGGTGGGTGCAGGGTTCAGATTTGGCTCTTTCAGAGATGCCTGTCATGTGTCCTTTGGACCAGCTACCCTCTTTGGCTCTTTGATTTCAGCAGCTTTGTTTGCAGATCTGGGGCTGGGTTCTCAGAGACTGAGAGGTGGGAGAGCGTGTTCTGACATTAGCATCTGCCCCACTTGAGGAATCTGGCCACCAGTTTCCAGTCCTGCCCAGCATTTCATGCAGATCAGAATCAACATCAGCTAAAGCTGTATTGGGAAGTAGTGGCCATGTATATCTTTCTGACTTTCCAGTTTGCAGTGCCTCTCTGTATTTTTTCCTAAACAGAAAAATGGTAATTAAAATTATATGGGGAACATACAATTGGAGGTTGAAGCAGTAGAGCACAAAGAACATAGTCATGTCACTTATGCAAGACTATAAACAAAAATACTTGTTCTAATTTTTCATATTTCTCACCTGATGGCTGAAATCACAGATAATATCCAGAATGAGAAACATTGTGCACTTGACTAGTACATATTACAACTTTTAAAAAATATATTTTTATACAGTCGTATTATTTTTTATTTGTAGATATATATTGGCATGGATCTGAATGATATTTTTACAGGAAATATAAATGTGCTGCTCTGATTGGAGTCTCTAGTGATCCTACTGGACCATTCCATAATGGGCACCACCAGCAGGCAAATCGGGTCGCAGGAACCAGCAGGAAGGCTGTGATAAATACTCCTAGGAGAGTCAAGGCAGTACAGCTTATAACTGCAGATGTTAAAGCCTGTAAGTAACTTTAATTAGGGTAATAATTTCATATTAGTTCTTAAGGGTTCTTTTGTCTTTCTAATTGCATTCTCATGTAAATAAATATGTAGGTTATCTTACCAAACAGATAACACAAAGTCTTTTACAATCCAAAATTTAAATATTTAGAGCTGTGTCATGTCATAAGTTGTTGCCTGAGCACTCATTTACTTCCAAGAAACTTGGTCCAGCTACCCTAAAACAGCTGCTTACTCCATTCAGGTTCTTATTAAAAAACTCTATTTAAAATAGGAATCTGAACTAGTTTTTGTTATTTTTTTTTTTAATTTTGTTTTAAGGCCCTGTTTTGCTCAGCCCAGCAGTCTGAGAGTCAAAAGATATGCACTTCTTAACATAAATAACATGAAATTTATTTGAAAAGAAAACAATTAGAAACATTGTTTTCTAATCCATTTCACAGTTTATTGATGCTGACTAGTGAAAAAAAATACATCCAGAGTAATTTTGTCACTGGACCATCATAGAAAGTGTGATTAGTGTCATAATGAATAATAAACAATGTGCAGCTGGAACTGCAGGGAGGAAGTGTGTGCATGACTGCAGCAGAGGTCTCATGGGCTAATTGTGGGTGTCAAGGTCCTCTTCCCTCCCTCAAATGAAGAAATGAGCATCTAGCAGCACGAACAATTGCTGTTCTGTTGTCTTTCATACCCAGGCTGCTAAAAGAGCATGGAAAATTAACTGAGATATGTGTCAAAAACGACACTAATATGGAAAGTCTATTTCCTTGCCATGGGGCTCTCTAGGATAACTTGTGTGTGGTTGTCTCACTGCAGCTGTGGTCTTCTTATCACCATCAGATGCATCCGCTTGCTCATTTCTGTATCCTTTTATTCACCACAGATCAAAAACAGAAGGTCCATTTCAGCTGTGTGCATGTTCTCCAGTCAATGCAATAACTTCACCAGTTTTCTCCTGCAGATAGGCTTCTTCGCTCCCATCTGCCGTGTAGATCTTTAAAGTGTTGTGGGAATTGCTTAAGCAACCTCGGTGTATCAGATGAGAGATACTTTCACCGTCGAACAGATAGAGAACTTCTCTTCGCTTTTAACAGTTTTGAATCATTTAGTTAATAGCTGGTTAGTGGTTCATGTAGCTTTATGGCTTCTTGGCAGCTTCCTGAGAAGGTGGGAATCCTTGGATGGTGTTATTGCACCGTGGTTACATAATATATGTGATGTCATCTACCACAACAGTTGTTAGCAACCGTATGGAATTAATCCAGCAGCCTGGGGATTTATGGAGAAGCTATTTTAGTTTTGTCCTGGTGGATACTGAAAATATTAAGGGATAAATAGGATGAAGTTTGTGTTAATGTCATCTTTGCTCCACCCTGCATGGTATGTTAACATACATCAATCATCTGTCTATATCTGCATTTCTCAATCCTATTGCAAATTACTGGAACCAGCCACTCTCTGTATGTATTTTAGAAATTAGTCTCTGATTATTAAATCATGACTGCATGTTAACACACATTATTTTTATAAATCCACTGCAGACTCCCATGCATTATAAATAAATTGTATTAACTCCAGTTCATATGAAATATTTATAAATATTATGGAAAGGGCTCACTTTCTGTGCATAGTTATTAGACATTTTAGATTATAAAAGATTGCAAATGGTCAATTATGTAAAATTATGAGAATACAAACTTAAAACTAGGCTCATAATCCTACAATGAGACACAGAAAACCAAGATTCCAACTGGGTTCAAGAAGAGTGGCATGCTTTATGTTTCTTAATTATCTTTATTTCCCAGTAGTATTGCTATTGCCAGAGCTCAATTTACTATGTGCCAATGAAAGAGTAATAAGTTGCAGAAACACTTCTATATCAGATGAGAGAATTTTACTCTCCTCTGTTTTCAGAACATAAACTCATAGAGGACAGATGATTTTAGCTATACCATGTTTGACTCAGAGCAATTTTAGAATTTGGGCAAGAATCAGTTGTGAAGTAAATGGTTCTTACCAAAAACCCTTCTGGAGATGGACAATGAGGCTGTTGATGTCACTGAACGTTAAGCAGCTAATAGGAATTACAAATTTAAATATTTTTATAAACCTAGATCACTACTACTGAGGCTTTGAAAAGATAACCTAGCATGGTGATAAAACCCAGAAGCCACCGCAGGACTACTGAGGCTGCTGGTTCACAGTGCTCTAGTTTATGGACTAGGGAAGGACATGGCTGAGTGACAGGAAGAAGTTTTTAAAAATATTTGAGGTTCCACTGAATTCAATGGAAAGCATCTTTTCTTCTCTCTGAGAACCTGGGGAGACCAGTGACAAATACCTTCGAAACCCTCAGCCTGGTGGTCCAAGCTGGCCTTCATAGAGCTGCCCATTAGTTTCCCCAACGAGGATTAGAAGCTTTTGAGATGTTTTACCTTTTTATTTTGGTGAAGAAGGACTTCTAAGAGGACTCCGTATGGTCTTTTACATAAATATGATAAACTTGTTTACCCAACCTCCTCTCATCCACAGCTTTCTTCTAACTAAATCTAGGTTATGTCCCTAGTTAGAAAATTTAATTAATAAATAAGTTAAATGTTTGTGCAGCACCTTGAAGCTGTAAAGTGCTGTCTAAATCCCAAGCACTAGCAAGTCTCTCAATTACAATACAGCGTGTTTATACAAATATGTTTCACGTCCTCAGAACATTTGGACTAAGTGGAGCATATTTCCTGTTGAGAATAGATTTTGCTAGTTGGAAGCCATGCCTTATGAAATGCAGACTGCTGTCACAGCATCCAGTTCAGGAAGAAACTAACATAAAGAATCATAATTTGCTGCATTAAACCCACATTTTCTAAATATTTGGAAGCAGGAGTAAAACATTTCAAAGAATCCCTTCTTCCTGGTTTAATCTGAATTGTGTTGATTTGCTGATTACAGAAGCACCTGCAAGTTTTATTATAGTGGCATTGCATTTGACTGTAGTTAGTGGTCTGACTATTTTCATTATGTGTTTTTATTAATTTATCATTTGGACATTTTAAAATGAAAACATAATGGAAATCTAATAGAATTAGGAAGCTATTCTCTAAAAGAACAGTTTTCTCCATAGCCAATGGAGGAAAATACCAATACTAGTTTTCCAATCGCAAGCAAAGGAGAGTGCTGGCTTTGGGAACACTGGGATTTGCTGTGAGGTCCAGGACTGCAGACAGAGAGAAGCCTTTCTCTAAAGTAGTCTTCTGTCACTGTAGTTGCAGGAGAGATATAATAAGATGCATGAAAAGACTTAAAGAAAATGTAGTCTAAGTCACAGTTCTCTTCTCTTTTTACACTTAAGACAATGACTTCTCTCTGTATATACCGGGCTATACATTATAACCATAAACTTTCTTTGACTTAGATTATCTTTAGCATTTTGATTCTTGAGTGTTGAAGCTGTCAGGCAATGCCTCAGCAAGCAGAATCTATTTTTTCAGGGAAGTATTTCTCATCATTACAGTGCCTTTCAGCCCTAACTAAGGATAGTTTATGAATTACAATGTCACTGCTAATGCCAGTAAAGAGGTCACATTTTGCTGTGATGGAGAAGAAAAATTGTGCCTAAGGACTCCAGAGAATGCACGTACATTTTGGGTAAAGAGCTGTTAGACTTCTAACAGCCATGTCAGAATTCATATGCTTGTAGTTGAAAACTGATACTGGATAATTAAGCCCTGCCAACAGATAGCCTCAAAGATATGCTACCAAGGATACAGCATGCTATTCATGGCATTAAAAAAGCCTTAAGGTAGAAAACTCTGAATTGCTCACCATTAGGCTGGCTCTGCTGCCAATAAAGTCAAAAGTAGAACTCCTGTCATCCTCCCCAGGAACCATGCTGCACTACTGACACAACACACGTGTCAGGTAATTTCATCATTAATTGCATGACCAAGTATCTCAGTTGTAAATCTGACTCAACCTTACCCATCAGTTAAAAGTATAGATGGGCAAAAAAGCAATTGTTTTTGCAATGACTATCAAACCTTCAGCGTTATGGAGATTTTTTTGCAAAATTAAATTGAAGTTGCGAGGAGATAGAGAAAACTCCTTTCAGAATAGTGGTCTGATAAGACACAGCCGCTTATGCAGTGATTAGGAAGTCACCTAAGTGATAGTTAAGAGAATGATTCCACATACTTGAGCACTAGCCTGCTTATGTGTTGCTTTCCGTCCACTTCCTAGGAGCAACAGTACCCCAGCAGAAGTTATAAATCACATCAGGCAGGGCTGCAAGAAGCTGTCCTGGTCCCCATCATTTGCCCCTCCTCCTGCAGGGTCCCTGTGTGCCCCACTCCATCCTACCTCCCCTACCTCTGGGCTGTGGGCAGCACCCACGTGGCATAACTGTTTTCATTGGCAAAAACTACTCACCCTAAAACTCTTCTTTTGCAGCTTCATGATCTTTTGTCATGCTACGTTCTGAGTCCATGATTAATACCCATCTTTCATGTGAACTGTTACCCTGAAAAGCACTTCTGAATATGCTCAGGTCCCTGGGAGCTTCCCCATCCCAAGGTACTGCTATTCACTTCCTGCATTTGCTCTTCATCAGCCAAAGGCAGTTTATTCTACCTTTTTTTTTTTTGCTTTTGGGTCTATTTTCTCTGATATTTTCTATTCTATGGAAATCAGATGATAGGCAGAACTAAAGATGGAATTGAACTGAGTAATGCTGGAATTCATTATGCCAGACTTCTGTCTATGTTTTGCATATCTGAAAGCTGGTAATGATTTTTTTGTGGATAATTTATCATTGACGCAACCTTTACTTGTCTCACCCTTTCGCTTATCTTGTCAACTGAGACCAACCCTGTAGAACAGAAAAATCTTCCACTTCCCTGGCCAGCTCTGTACTGAGACCTGCTGGTTTCTCTGCCTGTGATGCTACACCTGCTGCATTGCTGGACTTCCCTTAATTATCTCATGATTTTTCTGTTAAATGCATAAGATGGTATTGCAGACAAGTTGAGCTCCCGTAACACAGCGGCCATGGGAATGGGTTGCTCTATTTTAGCCTACTCTGTGTGTTTATCCCATACCTGCTTAATTGCCTAAATGCCTGATTTTATTTTTACTTTAAATCTGGCTTTGCAGGTGAATTTTTTGATTTGTTGCAGAGTGGGTGTAGAAGCTTCTCTTCTTCTGTGGGTGTCTTTCAGTTGAGGTAGCCCATCAGTGCAGGCTCCGTGGTCCTGTGTGACCTCAAAGGACTTTTGTCCATAGGAATTTCAAATCATTGTTTAAGCTGATTAGTAAACAGCATTTACTGTAGATACTAAAAGCTCAAACACTTAAGAGATCTTCACACTGCATAGGCTATTATGCAATACCTACACTGTTTGTGGTTTTTTGTCTAAGATAATCATATGTCTTATAATTTGGTTCTCACCAGGAGCAATCTCCAGTGTTGATCAAATGTTTTCTGGTGATTCCTGAAGCTTTCTGGATGACACCTGCAGTAGTGACCCAATATGTATTTTTGGTGTATTACGACGGATTGAGGGGGATGGGGTCTTAAACTTCGGGGCGTCGGGGAACACAGATCGCCGCATCTGTGCCTTAGGAATCCACCTATCTTCATAGAAGAATTCAGTAAAATTCGTTTCCTCACATGGTGGCACCAGTTCTAGATCCCTTTCCCCACCCACAGCGTGGGGGAGCCCAGTTCTAGTTCCATCTTCATCTGAAGAACCATTCCGACGTCTTGAGGGGCAGGGAAAGGGAACTCCAGCGCAGGGTTTTTCAGGCCCCGAGCCTGGAGGGGAGAGGTGCCCTCCCCTCCCCCCACCACCCACGTGGCCCCATGGCAGGCACAGAGACAGCACACCGGCGTGGAGAGGAGGCAAGAGAGAGTTTATTGTTAGGGATGTTACATTTATAGGGTTTAGGGGGATTCACAGAGTAACCAATTAGAAGTCTCAAGGGGCTTACAGGAACACCCAATCACAGGATGGGGTTAACAAGGACCAATGGGAAACACCTCAGGACACCTTTCCCAGGACATTCCTGCATGGGAGATAACCTGTCCTGGGGGGTGCTGGGAAGAAGAAACACGTGTTTGCAAAGAGACCACAAAAGGCCATTTTAAGACATGTTTAAACAAGTTTCTCATCAGATTTACTGCTACAGTGTATGGTATGCAATTTCCTTCTTTAGAATGATCAGGAATCCTAATACGGAGTTGGGAGATTGCAGTGTTTTGTTCCCAAGAACCAGGCTTCTTCACCCACCAGGTCGTCCAACTGGGCAAAGTTGCAGCTAGTATCTAAACTACCTGTTTGGTTTGATGGGGAAGTGATGGATTATCACAGTGTAGATACTTTCCTTGTTTCTTTAGTAAATATTAGGACTTTTTCATGCTTTACTGGGTGAAATCCTATAATCCTTTACATGAATGTAATAGTACTAATGTCCATTGGATTTTGTTGTTAAAATTGAGCTGAATTTATTACATTTTATTCAATTAAATGCAATTTCTAATTAAAAAGTAGTAGTTCCTATGATACTCTTTGCATTCTTTGTAGCACGTGTGTGTTTTAAAGAAACATACAGTGCTTATTGAGATCATACTAGCTGGCATGAGGGTTACCAGACCAATAGCTTTAACTCAAATCTACAGTAAATAGAAGAATAAACCCCAGGGTAAATATTGGTAGCTTTATAGCTCCCATAGCACAACAGGGATTGCTATAGGAAAGCAGTCAATTTCTGTACAGGCTTTCAGTGTTGGTTTACCAGCAGTTATAGCAATTTGAAACTGAAAATGCACAAAAATATTGCTTTCACATAAGCAAAATATTTTCTCCAGCACTCTCGTCCAATTGTCTGATGAAGAAATGGCCAGTGAAACAAGTAGGAGATCCCCAAGCTACAGCTCTGTTGACCTGGCTGAGATCAGGCTCCCTTGGCTTGTCTGTGTGACACTGGGCAGTGTAAGACTCCCTGCCCACCCCAGCCAAGGTGTTGTGTCCACAATGCGAGGTGGGTTGGATCCCTGTGGGAGCGGGGGGTGCATCTCAGACTTTTCCAGAGGTGAACGTTGCCTCTCTGCTTGCCCCTTTGAGTTGTCATGTCTAAAGACTTTTTAAAACCTTCCTTTGTCTGGTTCCAGTTCTAGTTCTCCAGCTTTATTCTTCTGGTACTATGAAATACTTATATATGTATATATATATAAAATATTCCCTAACCAACTATATTAAGATAATTGTACTTCCCGGTACTTATCAACATGTTATCTGGATGTGAGTTACAGTACAAATATGCATTGAAATACATGAAAGATTTAGCTGTGGAAATATTCTTAATTAACAAAATTTACAATATCCCCTTCACTGATCAGTGGAAGAAAGGAATCAAGCATGGGCAAGTGAAGCTGTCTGATTTTGACAAGAAGTATAAATTGCACTTTCTTAAACTGGAATGCTTCCCAATTTCCTACCCCACACTGAAATTCAGAGTGCAGGGCCAAAAGGATCTTGAGATTTTCCAGTCAAACCTTTTCTTTCTGTTACACTGTTCAGTTACTCTCTGTTTGATGTTGGGCTCAATAGCTCACTGAATTAGTAATTAAAAATATGTTCTTAATTTTTAGTTTGAATTAATCTGCCTTCAGCTTTCAGCCTTTGCTTCTTGTTACACTTTTTTCTGCTAGATTAAATGTCCCTTTAGTGCCTGGTATTTTCTCCCCACAAGGTGCATATCTGTTGTAATCAACTCACCACTCAATCTTCTTCTTGATAAGATAAACAGATTGAGCCGTCCAGGTTTCTCACTGTAAAGTATTTCCTCCAGCCTAAAATAGTGTATGTGAATCTCTTCTACACATTCTTCTTCTTTTTTTTTTTTTTTTTTAACATCCTGAGCCTTACAAGGCTTCTTATATCTAAAAGGAGCAATCTACCACAAAAATTGCTTCCCCCCCTGCCCCCCCAAGAACAATCATCATACAATGACCCTATGCAAGCCTCAAAATAACAAGAACTGGATTTCTTTTGACAGCATTCATTTATTAGGCAGTGAGGGCAGTGAGGGCAGCTGAATGTATCTGAATCTTAGTGCTTCATTTTTTGGGTGAACCAGATTGCAGTAAAATCCTCCGATTCACTGAAGGGGAAGGTGAACAGTGGCTCATGTCTCCAGGAGAGGCCACCTTGTCATGTCACAGCTGCTGCTGTGTTGGACTTAAACCTGGAAGCTTTGTGGAGGGAATAGGAATTGTGTTCAGCACCAGAACTAGGGATCATGTCATAGCCAGCCCTGATATACCAAACCTGGGAGCGAGTTCCTTCCAACTCAGCATATTCTATGATTCTGTGATTTGGTGATATTAAGCATATCTGATATCAAGCAGTAGCAAACATATTGTGGGTGCAGAGGGCTCGGGGGAGGAAGGCAAGTCAGATGAGTAGTGCTGATACTGCTGCCTTTGGGGGTGGGGAAAAGGGAAGGTTTATCCTGGTTGTGCGGGGAAGGGCTGAGAGCAGAAGGAAACTGCTTCATCACTTGAAAATGCTCAAACCCCTTGTTTACTACTCCTGTGGTATTGTTGGTAGTGATGTGGTCCAAGAACCAAATGCTATCAGCATTTGCATTTGCTATCAGTATGCTTCAGTAAGTTTTAAAAAAAATGGGATTTGCCCCAATTTGGTAACTACCTCACTTTAAAACACAGAATAATTATATAGATAATTAAAAAGGCAGTTTTAGGGCTAGTAAAAAGAATAGCAGAATAAAGGACATACCACTTAAGTTTCTCTTTGTTTACCTGGTGGAATCAAACTCCATTTTAGAAGACAAAGTAAATTACAGGTGAGTTCCTCCTGATGCTGTTTTACAGAAGTTTGCTTTTCTGCTGTTTGTAACTGGAAACCTCCACATGAGTGCAGGAAACTGCCCACAGAGGCTTTACTGCGTGGTCTAAATAACAAAAAATTCCTGCACTCTTATACAGGAATGCTATATATGGTGAAACACGTGGCATTCCTGCCTTCAGCTGCTGAAGGATGGAGGAGATGATGTGTTGGGATTTCAATAGTTGTCTATGACTGAACAGTCATGGTTCAATAGTTTTTCCCTGCTGTTAAAAAAAGCTGTTTAAGAAATTGCTAATACTTCATTTAAAACCTTGATCCTTTTGATGTGATGACAGGGGGTCAACCTTGGAGGCGGTGTCACCAACAGAAAGATATGAATGTTCGGCATATAGAAGTATTCATTAGTGACTCATAAGCAAGTATGCCTGGCTACTAATTGGAGATTTTGTGCAGAAAGATTATATTTAAGGGCTCCATACAATCTAACTTATTTTTGTTCTGCTGCTTGTAAGGCTATCTTGGCAGGAAGAACTCATTAATCAGAATCCTTCCTTTTGTAAATGACAGGGTATTGAGAGGGTGGGGAGAGAGGAGGGCAGGTAGAATGTGCATCTGAAATGCCAGAGAGATTTTGCACTGATACAGCTCATACCACCAAATAGCAGAAGGGATGTCAAAAAAGAGGAAAACCTCTATTTTAGTGCTCCTTATGTCAGTGCATCATTGGTGAAAACCAGCTCTACTTCTGCATGTGAAATGTGAAGTTGCACTTTTATGATCCCTTTGTATTTGTTTATTTTTTTAGAGCAATGCAGCTAAAATCCAGTGTGCTTACCATCAAATTATTTGAATTAACATCTTAAATTTTACATTCTCAGCTGACTTCTCATTGTCTAAGGGTTCTTGTTGGAGTAAGGGTTTGTGGGGAGCTGTGGGGTTTGTGCAGGGAGCCTGATCCTTCTCCCACTGGGTATGGGGGTATCCCCTTTCTGCCCATGTGCAGGGGTTGCTCTCCAGCTACCAGAGGCAGTGCAGCCTGGAGAGCCCACTGCCCAGAGCAGCAGTGGAGTTCACAGGGTACCTAGAAATAGAGAACAGCTACGTATGTGCCTGACAAACCTTTCCTTGGCAAGCTTCCCTTTGAGCTAAGGCCAGTGCTGTTTTCACATTTTATTGTTCTTGAGCAAGAAACAGATATAACTTAAACAGCTTGAAATGTATCTCCGCCCTTTCAAAGGACTCAAATATGCATTCTGTGAAACAGTTTTCTTGGAACAGAAAACTTGGTATTTAAGTCTTTTTGCTTACTCTATATCATATGGTAAGAGGTAGAGATTTCACATGTTTTTACTGGCAGAACCACCTTTTATCCTGTTCTAGCAAGGCCAGATTAATCTATTTTTTAAGATAATAAATATGTCATTGATCCTGTCTGCTACCATACTTTACAAATTCATTAACATTTTTCTATGTTGTATTATTGACTGTGCTACACAGCTATGCAAAGAGAGCTCCAGCCATTGTATTGTAAATCACTAATACACAGGCTGAAAGCAGTTGCTGTTAATGAGATAGCTCACCTACCACTCACATGTCAGAGACATTATTAAAAGCAGTGTGATGTGCACAGCTTTGGTGGAGGCTGAATTTGTGTCTGTAATAAATGGAGGAAAAATGGACAGGATGGTTGGCCACACACCTGAGCAGACTGTCTGCAATGCCAGCACTTTGCAAAGAACATTAGAGAAATTAACAGAGATGTCCTTCTGATTAACCAGCTTTTCCAAGTCTAGCATAAGCTCTTTACTCTTTGGAAGGAAATGCTTCCAAGGAGGATAGAGAATTGTTTTTAATGGAGGTAATCTTCTAATAAATTACTTCTGGCCAAGGGAAGACTTGGAGGGGCAAGGTAATCCCAGAGTAAAGTTGATTTAACTTCTCCATTATCCTCAGGAAGGCTCTGGGATTGGAGCTTTGAAGAGCTGTTATGTGACATTTTTAAAAGGTTTCAGCAGAGGCTTAAACTCCTATAATGTTAAATATATTTTCTGAAGCGATGAGATTCTCATGCCAGGGGCAAGACATGAGGAATATTTTTGTGTGTGCACTAAAGCAGATGACATTGGCTTTTTGACAAGGTCACAAAATGCAAAAATACGTGGGTTTTTTTTCTTCAGAGTACAATCTTATTACTTTCCCAATTAGTAACAAGCAGGGTTTTTTCATTTTTCTCTGAAATTCACAAAAGGAACTTATGCTATTTGTGCAGTTCCTAGTGGACACGACTGCACATCACAACTGTGTCTGATACAGCCTCTGCCTGTGTACTTTTGGTCTGGCATGGAGCATGTTTGCAAGGCTCATAGTGTAGCTAGCTGCCCTCCCTGGCCTGTGCATAAAGAGAATATGACTTTGCAAGTCTTAAGAACCGGCACCTTTTTCATTCAGGTACAAGAAGGAAACCTGAAATTGTCATTTTTCGACAGGATGTACTGATTTGCATTACAAGGCTGGGAAGAAAACATGCACTTCATCTGCTTTGACAGTTGGCCTTCTGAATTACACTTATCAGCTGGATTAGCCCCGTGGCCTTTGGCAGAAGAGGAGCAGGGGTTGGTAGTGTTGTTCTTGTCGATCAGGGACAATGCATGGCTCCAGATTTCTGCATTCCCTTTGGCACTTTGGTGGCATTTATAAATATGACAGCTGTGAATTAGCTCAGCTATTTACAGGCTGGATTGCACATGGCTCACCGACAGGGAAGGTGCAATTGGGTTTTTTTCTTCTCTTTAACTTACTGTGTGATTTCCACCAGGAAATCTATGGCAGCCAAATATAATAGCGGTCACAAGCCTCAGTAAGACTGTTATCTGTTTGCTTTGCTAATTTCTGTAGACAGCTATGCTTGCATCTGTGGTTGGTCTCGGCAGGAGGATCTTCCTTTACAGCTCCACGTGATTGTGTTATGGCATAATGAAGATAAAGGAGGCTACACACCTGAATTCCTGCTCTTACAGAGGACCGTGTCTCTCCCTTGTAGCTGTTCAGGTGCTAGTTGTGCTTCTACCTTTCCCATGACCTGTTTGATGGGTGTTCCCTGCTGGATGGGCTCTGTAATGAAATGCAATGCATGGTGAGCAGTTCATGTAGCTCCTGCACCATTACTTTTTCTTTCTTAGTAAGAAACCACTTTGCTTTTATTTTCAGAAGTTTCTTTCTATATTCCACCTAGCTTGAAAGTCTAAACTTTTGCTGAATTTTTCTGCTGTCATAGAAATGAGCTTTTCCTTAGACTGTGCTGGCATGTCTGTATATGAGGGTGTGCAGAAAGCACCCAGTGTTGTGGTAGAAGAGGGGAGGGGAGCTCAGCTGGAAAGACAGTGGGGTAGAGAGCAGCCAGAGCCTCAAATCTGCCTGGGATTTGAGGGGAAGAGCAAAGGCTTCTAAAGCCTTGCTTTGCCTTGCAGCAGGCTGTGTCCTGGTGGGGTTGAGGCTGGGCATTCATTCAGACTGGGACACTCTATGAGTGGCTGGCATGTTCTTGCCTACTTTTCCTTCTCATGGAGAGAGTTCCTGTAAGCCACCAAGAGGTTAAATAGGGAAGACACATTCCTTCCTCCAGACACTAAAAGGTCTCACTGCTGCCTTCTGTATCAGCCATGAAATTATGCATGTCCTTATTGACACTGGTGAGGTTCCCCATGCATCACAGTGTCTAAGGGTCTTAAAACAGGCAGATGATTTCCCCCTTCAGCTCTGGGGGAAACCTGGACTTCTCTTGCCAGACTGAGACTCAGCAGCACCTCTGCAATGCCTTGCTGTGTAGACGTAATCTTATGCCTCTGATGTTATCTACTGTGGGTTTGTGGTACAGAGTAGCGGATTGGTGTGGAAAACTATTTTATGTCTTATGATTAAGAATTATTTCTGTGATAGATGCATGTTTCCACACACACCCCCTCTTCAGATTGTTACAGTGGTCTCTTTTAATCTCTTCAGTACCTCCTCTACAATTCTACACAGTCACCACCAAAATCAGTTATCATGGAAAATCCTTCCCCTTCTGCCCCCTCACATTGCTCAAATCTAATTTCAGCCTGGGAAAAAATGATTTAACGGATTCATATGGGCAGGGTGAATTTTGTGACAGACTGGTCCAGAGCTCTGTCCTGGAAGCAGTCCTGTCTGTCAGCTGAGCCACTGCAGTATCTGTAATTTTTATGTATTAGTGATCTGGCACCTTTCTCTGGCATTTTATGCTGTGCAAAATAAGCCCAGCATATGGTTAGTGTAAATCAGAGGGCATAGGTTTGAGTAATGAACAAACAGTGACTATATTAATTGGCTTCATGGGTATGGAGTTTGGTGTCTGTCGAGTAGAATCACCTCAGCTGTTTTACAATAAATAAATAATAAAAATGAGAGTCCCTGATTTGGCAATTTATTTTTTTTTCTTTTTGTCTTGGCAATGGTAAATATTTCTAGCCTCCTAATTATTGTGATTAGAGTTTGTGTGCAGCCCTTATTGTAATGAATGGCTCTTACAAACAGGTGAGCCAACATCTTTTTCCTCTAAGTTTTTAATGTAGCTGCAGTTGATAATAAAGATCAGCACCTCCAAAGGTGTTCGTCAAGTTATAGCATCAAAACGGTAAGGAAAGCAGGAATCACTGTGCTCGTAAGAGCTGTAAATACCTCATAAAACCGAATATCAATTTTCAAAAAATAAAGCTTGCTATAAAAGGAAAACCCCAGAAAGATATATTTTACAATAAGGTATATTTTATGATTTTCTACTTACTACAGCGGTTTCCAAACTTGCCAGGCTGAATTTTTTTTTTTTTTTTCCTGCAAGTGTTTTAATGACCCTCCTTCTTCCTCTGCCTGATCCTAACTCTGCCGTCCGTGGTCACCGCCGGCTTCTGCGCTGGACCTATGGCACCAGCAAGTGCTGAGTCAGCAGCAGCACTGCCTCCCTCGCCAGCCCTGCTCCTAAATCCCGGCTGGCAGAAGCACCCCATTGCTGCAGGGCTGAGTGTGTTCTTCGTCCTTCCAAAAATCGTGGGCCCTGTTGGTTGGGGAAGGTGGATCTGGCACGGAGTGTAAAGCCGGAACACCTTTGGGAAAGTGTTTGCTGCCATTTAGGTGCCTGTTCTCGGTGCAGGAAGGTCTTGCCAAACACTAGTGTTGGGATTTAGTGCAGAATGAAGTTGTGCAAAGTCAGTGCAAGCAATTTCAGCTCTCCTTTCACTATAAAAAAAAAAAAAGATGTGGGAGAGGGAAAAGGAAAGAAAAAAGATGGTTTTGCCATGTGAAAGCTAGTTCCTTGTGAGAAGATGTGCTTTCTCAATGCTGTACAAGCACACTTCAGTTCTCACATTAAATTTTACAATCTGTGTTTTTGGGAACATAGAAAGTGATCCTCCAAATGAGGCACTTTGGCTTTTAGCTGTGGCTTTTTGGGGTTATGAGGATATTCAGAAATTGCAAAGTGTGATCTGAATACAGTCTACAGAGCACTTAAGCTGCCTTCATTCCTTGGGTTGGTTTTGAACACCAAGTACCTTTATTTAGATGCTGTTCCTGTAGTTTTAACTGTGAGTAAATGGAGGAATTTGATAGTCACATCTATCCTTGATGAAAGATAGCTCTTACTTAAACATGTTCCTTGACTGGTTGTAAATTATAATTCATATAGATTCATGATAAGCGAGCTAGAAAAATTCTCCTTTCTGTCATACCCCTCCTCAATAATGTGATGATCATTACTATGCTAAAAACCTTAAGAAATACCCTAAAAAATCTGCTTATTAATACAAGCTTTTATAATGGAGATATATGTATATTTACATATGCATATGTATATATAGGTATTAAACTTTAAGCAAAAGGTTAATAGTATGTTGTTGTAGTGCTGATGTTCTAGGGATTTAAATGGGCAGGATTTTTAGGATACTGTCTTAGATCATTAGATGAGCAGTTTTAGTTGGGAAACTGGTAAATGCTGGTCTCAGTTCTCTGTCAGCCTTGTAGCAATACTTCCTCTTTACTGCAATGCTCACACTGTTGCTGTCATTACTTCTGCTGCAGCTTGGATTCCTCCTCTAATCATGATCGATTAAAAGCATATTTTTGTTACTTTACACTGCACCTTCTGTAATTATCTGTGGGAATAAAGTCCTGACAGTGGCCCCTTTAGCCAGGGGCGTGCTCACAGTACATGTTACTTAGAGATTTCCTACTTATGCTTGTCCAAAAACTTCTTGATTATTTCTCAGGCATACTGCTCTTTTCTTAAAATTGAATTGCAGAGTTCTTCTCATCTCACAACTCATGCAGTAGGATCAGGGTAGCAGCAAATGCTGTAAATCCTAGCCAGTGTTTTATATCACTGGCTTATCTGCTCTCTGTTAGAGAAGTGCCTGTTTGTTAAGGTCCATGTACCTCCATTGGTGAGCAATGACTTCATCTGCTGGGAGTGCGAGTAACCTAATTTTGAGTAATTTTTAGAACAGACATGGCTAAAATCTCCTGTTGGCTTTGATATCTCCAAGATTTTATGAAATAAAGGAGCTAGGACTGTTCCACCTCCCATGCACTGACTTCTGTCTTAATAACTATCTGAAGACTAAGGGAAGAATTGGATGGCTGATGTCATGATAATGAAAAATTTATCTAAACATGAGCAGAGACTTTAAAAGCAAAAAAATCATGATCTACCCTTCTTGTTTTGCCTCTCACGCAGTTTTCATGAGTTCTTATACACAGCACATGCAACAATAATGTGTTCTTTATACTCTGATAGATGACTGAGAACAGCCACTTACTCTGAAACCTGAGCATCAAACACTTTCACCCTTTCTAGTAGATAATTTTTAATTCTTTCCAAATAAAGTTGTGCAATTCAGGCAGTACAAAGCTTGGCAGGTAGCATGATGATGAAGATTGAACAACTTAATTGTGTTCTAGATAGAAAGTGCCAAAAGGAATCAATGATATAGGAGGCAGTAAGAAGCACAACTCGGGCAATTACTCTCTTGCTTTCCATCAGAGAACAGAGTACTCTGTAATTTAGTATTCTTGCATCAAATGTTTTTTCCTTTTCTTCCATGGAGGTGTTCATAGGAGAAATTCAAAAACTTTACAAATGTTTAATTACAGTTTCAGGTTTTCTTTAATATTCTTCTGTTTGTATGGGTATGTCTAGTGAAACACTTTCTATTTTTTTGTAGACTTTGGTCAAATGTGTAAACTGTATCTGAAAAGGCTTATTCAATTTAACAACTGTCTACATATCCTAAAAGAAAATCACAAAGTAAAGCAAATTAACTGCTTTTTGCAGGTCACAATTAGAAGCTTGATGCACAGCACTTTGCTATTCTAATACTTTTACCCGACTTTTTTTTTTTTATAAAGAAATTAAGCACATACTTTTAAAATGTTTTTAATAACATAATATCTAGAAATTTAATAGTATCCTTCCAGTAAGGACATAGCTTACTGTTTTCAAAAATAAATAGAATCATACCCTTTATGTTACATGCTCAATGTGTTCCATCGAAGGCCAAGGGTTACAGTGGCAAATCTACAAGAAAAGAAACAATAATGAAGAGAAAAATCCTTGAAGAAGAGAAGCACAGGTTTCCATCTGGAGATAACCTCTCTGCTGTTTCTTTTAGAATATAATAGATTTATAATAGATCTATTTATCCCAGACTGAGCTGATGGTCACCCCCTTATAAGTACTGTTAGAAATAGTCAAGGATACCATAACAGCACTTCAGTCTTACACATTATTGCTTTAATTGTATACAAAATAGAGTTAATAGGTATTATATCGACTTCTACATTTCAATTTTAGCTGCTCTGTGAATTAAAAAAAAAAAAAAAAGAAAAGAGAGAAAAGATGGAGAATGAAAAAAACACTTTCCTTACCAAGGCAGAAATCATTTCATCTGCTTCTGGTCTGGGCCACAGCAGTTCAGAAATATCACAGAACAATTTGGCAGAGAAAGAAAAAATAATTCTGTATCTGACTCTAAATCCAGCAATAATTTAGTTTATCCAAATTGAAATTTCTCCTGGATACTGTTATGTTTAACAGTCCTGCACTCTCAGACAATGCCGTGGGCTCTTTAGCAGTCACTGTCCCTGAGACACTTGCTCTATGTTTCCCCCAGCAGCTGGGCTGTGCCCAGCAGCACAGCCACTACCCCCCGACACAGGGCACTGGGGTTACTCCTGAAAGATTGTGTTGGGTCTCTGAGTGTTCTCACAGACTTTACTGGGGGAGAGTATCAGGACTGCCCCTGCCAGAACTGAAACATCTTGTCACGGCTTTTGTTTGTGGTGTTACGATTCTCAGGTGTGCCAGGCAGGGTCCCTGCCTGGCAGTGGGGCAGGAGCTGGGGGAGAGGGGCTGGGGCAGTCCCCCTTCCTGGCCTAGGTGCACCTCAAGGCTCTTGAGGCTCTTGCACATTGCCTACCCTGTTGGCAGCTTTGCTTTTATAAATGCTGTGCTGCTCTCTTGGCAAGCGAATACTTAGGAATCAGCCCTTGGAGGGCCCTGTTTGACCAGGACCACCTTCCCTCTTCCTATGCCTTTCTGAAGCCGAGTGAGCAGGAAGTTGGAGTGATGCCCTGTGCCAGCTGCCCACCCCTTCTCTCTTCCCCGGCCTCTAGCCATGTTCCTGATGAAACTACTGCTGTGGCAGATCCTGTTTTTGGAAGAAGCTGTCTTTCCTGGTGGCTTAGTGGCACAGTTTTCAGGAGCTGTTTATATGGTCTCGTCTCTACCTTGTGCATCAGTGAACTGCAGCGAGCTTTGAGTGTGATTTGCCAGCCCTTGTTTTGCTGGTAACACTTGCAACAGTCTTGGCTGGATGTGCCTTGAACGTGACAGGGTTTGTAGCCAGGCTGGGCAAGTGTCCCCTCACAGGCATTGTAGAGCATTGCTGACTCTTTTGCTTTATTTCCCTAAGCTAATTACATGCAAAATGGAAACCTGTGCCTTCAACACTGAGTGTAAACTCTGTATTAGTCTGGCACTGGAATAAACTCTGCACATAATCCTTATTAAAAAAGGCGGTCTGCTCAGGTGAGACATGGAGATGAGTATATATGGCAGTAAGAGGCAAAAAGTCAGAAAACACAAGCAGTTCCTGTGTTCTTTCGTTGCAGCAATTGACTGTTTCCTCCCTGCTCCTACCCTCTGCCTGAAACCGAAACATCCTTCCATAGAAAAACAATTATAATTTGGTAGTACCTCAGGTTCAAATTAGAATGAAACTTGGTAGTTTCAAAATTTCTGCAAGACAAAAATGTCCAAAAAGTTTTGGATCAGAGATGCCAAAGCAGGAGGTGCTTACTGCTCCATCAGTCAGGGGCAATTTCACACGTTAAAATCAAATCTCAAGAGTGTTCCTCCAAGTAATGGTGGTGAATAGCTCCCATGTCTCTGCTGATGGCAGAGTCATTCCTGGAGTCCCCCTGAATCTGAGACAGCCACCCAGCTCCAGCCTCTCTTGCAGGCAGTGCTGGAGGGACAGGTTTACACGGTCTGCCCTCAGATGTGAGCCCACTGCCCAGTGTGCCCTACCCACTTTGAGTTGTTCATGGGGAAGAATGAATATGACCTGGTTAACCTTGGCTTTCTTTAACTGCCAAAATGTGTTGGTTGATAAATTTTTTTTATGCTTCCTGCTTACTGACCAACAAATTGTGGTGGGGAAAACCTCTTGCAAAGCTGCAGAGTGCACTGATTGACACTGCTATGTCTTGGTTTACTAGAAGCAGCATCAACTTGCTCACTTATGACAAAAAATCTAAATTACACTTTAGCAAATGGTAAGGTTCCCTTGGATGAAAATCTCACTTGAGGAATGGAAAGGGCCAGGAAGATGGCAGCTCCCCTGGGTAATCATACGACGAGCTAAATTAAAAACACTTGTAATTTAACAAAAGAAAAATAGATTCACTGTTTGAAGTTTATAAAATGGGTAGAGGAGGAGGCCAAGAGAACAACTAAGAGGAGGACAAGAGCAGTTTTTACAGTACTTAACTATAGATTATTTCCACCAGTGTACATATGTGCTGTGACTGTGATTTCATCTTTGAATTTTGGTAACAGAAACCAAAGTCTTGAGCATCAATACCAGGGTTGCTGCTTGCACCAGAATCTTGTGCAGGAATTAGAAACTTGTGCAGGGATGAGCACATATTCCTCCTAGTGTCCTCTCAACTCTTTTAAAGGATTCTGGATTAAACGCATGCTTAACATTTTCATATATTAATAGAATGTATAAAAAAAATTTATATTGCTGCCTATGTTGTTTGCACTGTACTGCTGCAATAAAGGTGTCAATATCAGGAATATACACAACAGGAGTCACTGTCCTGATGTCTTGGTTATTAGAATAGGTATAGGCCCACACAGGATGAAATGGGAAGTGCTTCTTCAAAACATAGTGATTGATCTTACGTTTTAATGCTTCCTACTATATATGCACTTGTTTTTATTACAGCATAAAGTACTTTTCCATGGAACAATCAAGAGAAATACAGCACATGCATGTGTATTTATCATATTTTTGGCTCATATACTTCTGGTGAAAATTAGGAATAGAAATAGGACTATGGATACTAGGGCAATGTGACAAGTAAATTTAGAACAAGAAAGTAAGCTGCTATCTGTGAGTAAACTTTGTATAAGGGTTTTCTTTGTAAGGATATAAGGATAACTCTGAAACAATTCCACAGAATTTATTAGGGTGAAAAACAAATATAAAATTGAGGCAAATAAATCCTTGAGTCCTCACTAGTTTGGGGGAGAATTTTGGAGAATGCAATTTAGGCCTAATTCTCATTGGAATGTATGTTCAGATATAACTGTTTATAGCTGAAGTCCAAACCCAGGAATAAAACCAGTGTGTGGCCTGAATTTATATGAATTATTTAATTACATCTGTAGTTATAAAAAAATTGGAAATAGTCTAAATTTTGAGGAAAACAGCCATTATTCAAATCCCACTTTAATGTAGTCCTTGCCAATTTGCCTTCCATAACAGATGCTACTTCTCTTGACAGTTTATTGTGGCCAAACCATTTATTTCTAACCAGAAAATGGAATAATTTATAAAAGCCATAATGGAAAAAGATATATGTTTTTATCAACAGAAAGGCTCTCTTTCCCCCCAGGATGATGCTGGTTGCACAGGAGATTGGGTGCATACCCATGTATGCGTGCAGACACCCCCATTTGCCTTGTTCTTCATGTGTTCATTACCTTAGGACTTGTTTGTTTACATCTTTGCTCCTCTAATTTTTTTTTATTTTTTTTTTTTGTTTCCTCAGAAGTCTGGACATACAGGCACAGCCAAGCACTGAGCACTGCCTTGCAAGTCTGAATACAGGATCCTGGCAATGGTTTGCAAGAGTGAACAGAACCCTTCTGGCCAACATGATCTGCGTAAAAGTAAGATATTATTCTTACTCGTGAGACTTTTACAGATTCCCTTTGTTACAATTACTTTCACAACATGACTGAAGAGATATTCTGCTAAGAATAAACTTGGTGCTTGTGCTGTATTATAATAAAATTGAAGATAATTTTCCACAGAGAGAGAGAGAGTAAAAAGAAACATTTGTGTCTTTACTGATGGCATAGCAAACTGCCAGCTGTTCAGCCTGCCACCAGTTCTATACTGCTGTGTTACAAGGGAAGGAGGCAAAGGTTTCACGCACTTCGAAACCTTTAATTTCTCTGACTAAAAAGCTCATTTTGCATTATTTGTAATTTTACACATTTCATGGCTTGTCACAATCTTACTTGCATTTGAATGCAGTTTCTACGTGTGTTAAATGTAGCCTTTTTAAATAAGTGACATTTCCTGTATTTTACACAGTGACAAATTGCAATTGTCAAAGTAAGGATCTTAAAAATATAAATCACATGCATAACAGGCCAGTGAAAATAGGTATCTTGGTGTTTCAGCTCCTCTAAGGGATTCAAGCAATATGTAGTCCATATTCAAGGTATCAGCAAAGACACCACTGGGTATCACGTAATAGGCATTGTTGTCTTATTTCTCTTTGTGCCTAAAAATTGGAGCTACAACTTGAGTTCAGTGTGTTCTTGGGTACTCTGAAAAGTCAGTCTTTGCCCCAAAGGGTTTGTGATCAAAGCCAAGCTTGCTCTGATTTTTAATTCTATATTTTCTGGAATATTATAGATAAGAATAAATTCTACTGCCAATGGTGCAAATAGTTTCTCTTGATTTTTCTGTATAAGCACTGAGCATATAAAGTGAGCTATTTTTTATCACGTTTTGGAAACATTTAACCCTAAATTTTCTGATTCTATCCCACAGCTATGCATACAAGGAACCACCAAGAACTGCAGTATATTTGCAGTATTATAATTTAGTAACTGCTGAACCAAATTTTTCCCTCTGTATGCCAAGACAACGGATTTTACTTTCTTTGGCATGGGAAAAAACAAGGGAAAACTTTGTTCAAAATTTGTGAGTAAAAAATCACTAACCATCCCTAACATCATGGATAGGTGCAGGCCCACATTAAATTAAAAAAAAGCAAAACCAGACTTGCACACATTTAAGCTCCAAGATGATTCTAAGTAGTATAGCATGTCTCTGTTGCATATTGCCTTATCTTGTTAATGTCATCCTGAAAGAGTTCCAGGCAAATCTGTTCAGAAAAAGAGCACAGTATGTACGAATCTCTAATCTGAACAACATGGGATGCTGCTCACAGGTATGCAGTTTACAAGGCATGGAACATATGCTGAGTGAGGCAAACAAAAGGAATCGTGATCATGTAGCAATCAACCATCTGAATAAACAAGAATGCTGTAGACAAATGTGTTTCATCACTTAAATGATCACAAAGAGTGGAAATTAAACTTGCATTTTTAAAAGGCTTTATTGACATATTTGGGGACTTTTTTTGCCTCTAATGCCATTGTTTTATATTCTATAGCAGTACAATTCAGGGGGACATGAAACAATCAGTATAATTCATGCAGACAACAAGCAAAAGTCTTATTAAACTAATAAAAAAGTCTTAATAGACTAATTATAACAAAATATCTTGATCAAAATATCCCAACACCCCTAACCTGCCAAATCCAACCTGATTGTAATAGTAGGTTTGCCAGCTGTTCACATGGGAATGGACCAGAATTCATCATTTAAAGTAATACCCAATTAATGCTATTTTGCAGCAGATGTCAAGCATTTTTTTCTAGACCTGAGTCTGCCTATAACTTCTTCGTGTTAAACATGTCCTCAGAATCCCATTTTTGACCTCTGTTTTAGTACAGCCCAAGCAGAACTTGCCATGAAGGAATAGCTGTGGATCACCCTGATGTTCAGACGAGCAGAAGTCAGAGCAGGGAGCAGCACTGAGCGCCAGGGCTGCTGTGGGTGTGTAATACACGATCTAGGTCACAGCCGGTCACTTGCCTCAGCTGCACTAATTCAGCTCTGTGGCCTCCTGGGGTCTTAGGACAGCAGGAGGCCAAGGGCATAAGACTGTGGTGATTGTTTCACCTCGGTTTTGTCCATTTATGGGCCAGTTAGTTCAGCCTGTACACTCCTATGACTTTTATACCACTCGCGTTCCCGATCAGTGCCTGCAGAGAGGCTGTCTGGGGCAAGCCCGTGTTTTAGCCAGGCAAAGCCGAGTGAGTCAGCTGCAGCCTGCATGGCAGTGCTGAGCTGTATCTCAGCAGAGCTAGTGATGTGTCTCAGGCCTCCCACTGCAGGTAAATTTTGTTCTGCAGTCAAGAGAATTTGCTACAATTCACCCGCCCCCAGTGATTTCCCTCTGCTGCCCCAGCTCCCTGCGCCGAGCTGCCGTGCGGGCACTCTGGGGCTGGCACTGGCAGTGCTGCTCCTGAGCAGTTCAGGGGGCCTGTACGTGCTGTGCTTGCCAGGGATTGGCACAGCGCTGCCACACTTTCGTGTGCCATCATGCACCTTTCTACCAAAACCACAGCTTATCCACTGTGCACAGGGAATTATTCACATGGATGTCTGTGGAATTATATAGAGAAGTCCCATTCTACAGACTGAGACAGAAAAAAACCACACCCAAGCATATGAAAAATGACAAGGAACATGAAATGGGTGAAAACTGGAGAGACAGTGGAGAGTGCAATGATAGGGGAGGCAAGTCTGAAATGCTGCATGGTTTTGTTTTCTCTCTCATCTCATCTGCTGTCTAACCTGCAGCTCTTCCAGAAAGAAATAAAATACAGCTTGGCTTGTGGAAGTAAGGAGAGCAAGTTTTGAGTTGGATATGGCCTTATACATCTTGCTTTGCATAGGGCCCAAAATTCTAGAAATAACAGTGTAAGCCACGGGTTGACACACTGGAGTGAAGCACAGAAATGGGCATGGGGGGATGCTCAGTAGGGCAGGCTTGATATTTTTAAAACAAAGTACAGTAACAAAAGGCAAGTGTACATGTGTCTGTATGCACATACCTGACCTTACCCCTCAAAAAAAAACCTCCAAACAGAATTTTGCAAGTGTGACCTGAAATTTGAAGCTCAAGGAAAGACTTCTACTTTCCTTGTCTAGACATTATTCTGCTTCAGTTGAAATGTGGAAGGGAAGTGAAACAGAAGTGGAGTCAACCTATTTTGTAGTGGGAGCAAGATTATGCTTCTACAGCATGACAGCACCTGTTAAGGCTGATGTTCATGAGCTCCCTCTTTTTTTTACTGATGCTTTTAATTATTCAATGGGCAGAGACTAAACTGTTTGAAACTGACAAATGCCATGGAGACAACAAACTTTGGGGTGTACAAATTGTGGGGATATTTTAAAGGACTGATTTCTGGAGTTTAAAGTCTCTTGAATTGAGACATTAAAAAAAGTGCTTTGACCAGGGAAGAGTATTTTTCTTTATTTTGAGCTTTCCATCTTTTGTTAGCTTAAACTGTGCAGAAGTATAATAAAAATCTGTTTGGCATATACCAAGACGCTTTAAAATTTGGTGTAAACGTACACCAAATAATTTCTTTAAAGAAATTATTTACTTTTAGGAGCTCTCCCTTTCTTCCTTGCCCAGTTTATATGAATGCATGGGGAGAATTTAAAAAATGAAAACTTTGTGATGAGAGGATAGCTTGCTTGACATTTCTCAACAAAAACTGAGCTCTTGGTTTCAGGCTATTTTTCTAGCGTGAATGAATTTTTATAGTTACTTCATAAACCTTCAAAAATCATAGTTCATAGGGAAAAGAGTGATACAGCCTTGGTTATGATATATAATGAGTTGCCATTCTAAAAAAAAAATTGTTAACTCCTTCTGGGAACCTGTGACTATATTGTGATGTTCATGCACCATCTGTTTGATTATATTCCAAAAAAACGTGATGGTGAAACATGTATAGTCTAAGTGTCAGTTTAGATTAATTTATCAGCTCCATGAACTACAAACAGAGACACACACCTACGCAGCTAATCAATCTAGACTTCATTTGTCAGTACAGCGCATTGCATTTGGAGAGAACAATTGCATATGTTTAGCATGGTTAACTTTGCAATGAGAAGGCTTTTCCTGATCTATATGTTTTTCCTGGGCTATAATTCTGTTTTGGTAATAAAATTTGGTGAGTGCTGATGTTGGCTTAGAAATCATGACTTTTCAATTGTGAAGACTTGGAAAACTTTTTGATTAGTCTTTGACTTTGAGGATTTGTGTCTCAAAACCAAAATAAAACAAACAAACCTCTTAAAAACATAGCTATGATTTTCATAAATTAGCAGACATCCAGGGGCTGGGACTTTGAACAAGTTCTAACAATTATCAATTATTTTGACAAGGAAACACTTTGAGCAGTAAGATAATCAGAATCTGCCCTCTGACACCACTGGTGTGTATCAGACAGTAGCTTGAGCTGTGGTGTTGAACAGTTCCCCATCATTCACTGCTGCACTTCCACTGTGCACATGCTGAGCACTTGTGGTCTCAAAGCTGGCAAGACAATCAATACAAGGAAATTTTTTTGTTTTAGTATAGCTGTCAAAAGTTATTGGCCAAAGAAATCTCAACAGCTGAGGATGGATCTGTTAGAATTACTGGTGAAAAATAGCGAAAAGGGTCTTCCTCCTCCCAGCTCTGCAGAAGAATGAGTGAAGCACAGGGATTTCAGTTAAAGTTAATGCCATGTTAACTGATGCACAGGCAGCTTCAGTTCTCTTTAATTAGTGCAGCGTTAAGTGACAAAGTATTTAATCAGCAAGCTAACAAGTGCAGCAGCTGATTGCTCTGTGCACTTGTGTGGGGGCGTGACTGAAAAAAGTAAATAAAATTGCTTTCCTTGCTTTAAATGAAATGGGATCCCTAATTTTATTACAGCTGCAATTGGTTTAGAGCCATGATAGAGCAATAAAAATTGATTCTATCCTGGTTTATTCCTTTAACAAAGTATTTCATTTAAGAAGCTAATACTGTAGTTTAACTGTTTACTTCTTGAGGTATGAATTTAAGCCTTATTTCCACAATGTCTCTCTCAAGGGAATGATCCAGCAGTCTTATCTTGATGTTGTACTGTTGTATTTAAAGCACATGTATTTCTATTTGCCACTGATCAGATTGAAGATTGAGCCCTCTTTTCTTAGAAAGGTCTAGAAATCATGATCCAAGTACATAAGCTTATTAACTTTCAGTATTGCAACTCATTACATCGAGGTCTTAAGATAAATACTGTGAAAACCCTCCAACTGCTGCAAACCATTTACTGGCTTAGTAATGCAGATTACCATCAACATGTCACCCTGGGCTACACTGCCTGCTGTGTAGGCTGTGACCTTCCCCTTGAGGAAGGTCCAGTTCACAATTTCTGGGTTGGATCCAAAGCCCTCTGCATAGACCCTGAAGAGAACCTGTGAGTTCACCACTCTAATGCACTGAACTAAGAACACGTTAACTGGCAGAGGACGGCTTTGTTGCTACTGAGCTCATGGATCTCACAGACATGAGCTGGAAATGGCCCATGGGCCATTTTCAGACTTGTTAGTTCCAAGTGGAATTATTGCTGTACCTGGACCTCCAGACACAGAGGCGACCCCATGGGACCCCAGGTACCCATGGGTCAGAAAGGCAAACCTTGTCCTAAGAAATTTCTGAAACTAAATCAGACAGGAGGCAATGAAGATAGGTGGAGGAGCTCAGAGAATTAGTGAGTCTGTATTAATTTGTATGGTCATTAGTATGAGAACAGTAGGAACTCAAGTGGGCTTTGAAGTAAATGAACCAACTACTTTATTATTAGCTACTTTACTATTCAAGAACTTCCTTTGTAAGTCTCTACAGAAGGAATGAAGAGGCTTTTCAATTAGTCGGTAAAAGACAGGACTCACAAACGGAAAGCGACCCCTCCTAGTTGTGTTGAAAATCCTAAAAATTCGTTGAGATTGTTGTCATTGGTTTCAAAGAACTCATAATTTCAGCTATAATTGATAATTTATACTGGGGGCCACCGCGGAAACACAGTTTGAGGCCAGCAATGGGGGCTGAAATAACTCAGGTGTCAGAGCTGAAATAGCTCTGATGTGACTTGATGGTTTATGGAGGAGTGTGATGCAGAGCACACCACCACCCAGCCCTGGGAGCCATGGAGAGTGGCTCATATCTACAGCTCTTCATAAGACCATGCATGAGGTGGTGGAAGTCACCAAAAATCTGTAGCATTTTCGTCACTCTTTAGCAACAGCAGCACTCCTGTGAGCTTTGTTTTTCAATTTACAGTAGAGTGCTGAGAGAGGTTAGCTTGGAAAGATAGACATGGAAAACAGACCCTTGAATATGATGTTGACAGGTTTTATTTAGAAAGCCGGCATATGCACTGGCTGCATTCATATCTGCAGTGTTCCCCAAACTGACAGGCAATCTAGAGTATGGTGTATATTAAAGAGAAGTAGTTTTGAACTCAGATTTTGGTTCCCTTCGTACAATTCCTGTAATACTGAACATTTTTAGACAACTACTGGTTTTGTTTTTCAGTAAAACTATGGATTCAGTTTCTCTCATGGCTTTTTATTTAACAGCTCACTGAAAAAAATGTGTTTTAGCATAAGTCTGGCTGCCTACTTAGGCAAGTTTACTTGCATTTTTTTCTATGAAAGTAAAATACTGTCAGAGTTGATCATAAAGCCCTGCCTGAGGAGATTATATGAATTCATGACAAAGTTGTTTATGGTTTTAATATAATCTCAGAAATAATATCCAGCAAGCAGAATACATTACATAACTACATAAACAATATTTCCGTATTCAGAATTCTTTTGAATTTCTCAGTGACCTTAGGAGGATGGGTTGATGCTGCAGCTTGTCTCAGGCTAATGCCTTCCCTTTGAGATGACAGCCTGTTAATGGGACCTAATGTAGAGTTATTTCTTCTCAGTCACAAAGAGTCATATGTATAAGAAATATATGATTGAAAACCATGTGCTATGGACCTTGATCAAGTCCTGACTCAAGGAAATATCTTTGATAGAGGACTTAAAAACAATGCATGTGTTTACATGCTTTCCAGAGGGAAGATGGGCTGCAGAATGTGTGCAAGTTCTTTCTTGAACTAAGATAGAAGAAAATGCATGTAGTAATGTTTGTAAATCTTCCTAGAATGAGAAAAATTAGGAAACCTAAAAAACCCTGCTAGAAATAATTGTTGTAGCATAGTGGTCCAGAATCAAGGTGTTGCTAGATCTGTGTAATGAAGTGTACCAGGTTGCACTTTAAATGTTGCATTTTAAAAAAATTTCTTTCAGTTATTAAAGAAGTGGTTCACACACAAGTCTTCCCCTTGTGTGTAGAGTGTTACTGGAGACCCCTATTACATAATTTCTTAACCTTCATATGCAAAATCTGACTGCACACGGAGCACACCATCACCACTGGGCTCCTTCATGATCCTGGAACCAGAGGACCAGCTGCTGGGAAAGATGTAGATCCTGGGAAAGTTACTGAACAGTTCTGTAGATTACCTTAAATTGGTTCCAATAGTTAAAAATTATTAACTATTTTAGAGCTATTATAAAGTAGCAAATGAGAAGCCTTCTGCAACTTTAAACTTAAACCAAACTCAGAGATTACTGAAAATAAAACAAAAATAAATGGAAATTAAAATTTTATTGTACAAATTAAAACAATTTATATTCCCCAGTGGTCTCTGTAATATTTGCTTTCTTAGACTTATATAGACTTATCAATATATCCCATGATATACCTCTTACAGAACTTCATTATAGTGATTCAGTGAATGCAAATGTGAAAAGAACAGAAAATAAGCATAGGGCAAAAAATGAATTATTAGGATTTCTTCTAAAGTAGGGCTTAATTGATGTAAGTACTAGCACATGGAAATAACCCCAGGTGTTAAAGACATTTAGCTCAGGAGACCCAAAGTCTGGCAGCTGATTGACTCACTCAGGGTGCAGGTGGGGGTGATTTTGCTGTGGCCAATCAGGCCATTTTCCAAGTAACATCAGGGAACCCTCAAGGCGAAGTCAGAGATTTTAAGAAGGGGCTTTAGAAAGCAAGGAGGTTTTTAAGGAATGCAGTTATGTAGTTCTTTGAAGTATAAACTATTTTAACTTCTGGATGCAGCTACAAAGCCTGAATAGCTGGAGGAGTTACAGAATGCTGATTGTTTGGTAAGAGAAATGAACTTGTTGTTTTAATCCAAATCCTATAAGTGTGTGTTCAGATAATAAATCCTGCAGCTATTGCTACTTCTGGTAGTTTTGGAAATCTTAAGAGGAAGTTCCCTGGAACTGTAGTTTGAGACTGAGGCTGAAATACAGAAAATAAGGGTCAAGAAGGTTTTCACTTTCATTTGTCCACTAGGTGCTGTTTCTGTTTATAGTAAAAGATTGCTCATAGTAAAGCAAAAGGAAGGGCTTTCTGTGGAGAAGGATGCTACTGCATGGTCTGAAAGGTCTTAAATGAGCTTCTGGGAACATGAAGAATTATTCCCTGGCAGGAGAAGAGAACTTCTGGAGAGCCCTGGACTAGGAGAGAAGGTGTTAACAGTGTTTTGCCTGTTAACAATATAAGTATCTATCTGCTTTCTGTGGACTGAGTTCTGGCTGCACTAGCCATGCAGATATATGCCATCTTGATGATTTCACTGCCTGCTGTGCAAAACTCGGAGCTGGTTTTTGTTGAAAACTGAGTACAGCAACACAGTGAACAGAGATGCAAATAGAAGTGAGAAGTACAAGTGGAAATGATAATTTTGGAGTGATCCTTTCCTAGGTTTTTAAGGCTCTTGCTGTACTGCATTGAAATACCACTGGTATGCAGGAAATATTTTTAATATATACTTGTTTTTCTTTGGTTAAAATGAAATATTTAACATAGCATGTTAATCTGTCTATGTGGACAAAAGGGAGTAAACAGAAGGGGGACAAGGACAGGGAAAGGGGAGAAAAGAATCTCTGAAGAAGCTGAGGAGCTTTCCAAACAACAAATAGTATGATCTACTTTGTGGCTAAACTGATTAGCTCTCTTATAATCACATCTCAGCTGATGAACTTAGTGATCTTCCTCTGTAGAGCCCTCTACGGCTGTTCTATTTCATTCTTTAAGAAGATTAAGTGGGTAATCCCGAAGCTCCACAAAACCACCTGTTGTTTGGGCTGCTGTATAAGACGGCTTTTAAGGCAATCCTTTGACAGTTCAATAGTAGGATTGTGAATAGGCTCACTTATTTGTGTACCTATTGGTTCCAGTCTGTGTGGCACGGTGTGCAGGTTTCTAGCAGCGTAAGTAGCTGACTCCCAGGAAAACCGGACCCAATCAACCTATCCTCTCTCCCGCTTTTCCTTCCCAGTGGACAGTTTCTCTCTGCAGCAGCACTGCTTTTGTTGTTATAATGACATTTGCAGAGAGTCTGTCTCTTTACCATCTGAATGTTCCTGAGTGTAAAATGTACCAAGTGTTGGTGAAGTCATCCACTTCATCAGGAAGGGTCCCTTGCAGTGTATCTAGAACAGAATTATTAATAAAAAACAAAAATAAGCTAAAAAAGATAAATGCATTGGAAAGAGAAAGAGGTAAAACCAGGAAAGCCAGTCAGCTGCAGGTTGAGCTATAAACAACAGTTGTGCCAGAACTGGGTCAAAATCCTTGTTCTACATAATCTGCTGGGACACAATGGTAGCTGTTCAGGCTAGGATGTTTTCCTGTAAACCACACTATCTGACCATCCTACTCAGATGTCACTCACTACAAGTGAAATTCCTTTTAAGCCCACAGCCTTCGCTCCAGAGAAATGTAGGAATTACCTTTTTTTTTTTCCCTTCTGAAGAGTTCAGAATCCTGTGATGATAGAATGTATTTGTAAGGTATAAGTTAAATATTCTGGATTTCCTGTTTTTCTGCTCTGCCAGTGTTAAGAACACAGTCTAACAATATGTTAAGCTGATGCTCAGTTCTAAACATCTTAATGATCTGATAGTAGTAGCCAGTAGTGTGGCTGTTTGTCTGCTTTGATTTAAAGACTTCCTTAAATGCATTGCTGACTTTGGCCTTTTCCACCACAGGTTAATACATTATGATTAAAAATGAATAAGGTTAGTCATATCATCATCCACAAAACTGTCTTTGTCAAGCCATTAAAATAAGATTCTTCTCATCAGTATGTTTATTCTTTTCCATCTCCCCCCTAATGAAGCCTGTGAGGGGAGGAAAAATAATTTTCAAGTTTTAAATCTGATTTTAAGTGGTAGAAGTATTTCAGGAAAAAGTCTTATCTTAAGAATGTCTTAGTGACTTTCCCTATGAAAATATAGGACAGTCATTAAAGTAGTTATCTGATGTCCTTCTTACATATCTGTCTTTCTGCCCTACTAGGAGTCTAGCAACCCTAAATCACTATGTGTCAGTCAGAGGATTTTTCAGCATCTGGAGAATACATCCTGGGAGTAACAGTTGCACACTGCTCGTGTCTTCCCTATGAGCCATGATGACAGCAGAGTTGTATGCTGTGGTTTGATTACAAACACATAATTTTGTGAGCCATGGGTGCTGAGAAAGTCATGCAACAACTTGTCAGTGCTTTTCTGACTGTGGCAGTCTGATTGCTTAAAAACCAGTAAGCATATGGCTATTGTGTTTGATTAATCTGTTCCTTCACATTCCCTGGAAGTAAAGAAGGGGTCACCAGACCTGAGCATAGATAAGTCACTTCTGGTTGCCCTTAAATGTGATCTCTAGTAATCACCATTAATGTTGGTGCAGCTTAATTGAATGTTTTATATTGCAAAATGGATCTGTATGATTAGCACTTTTCATGGTTGAAATAGCTCAGTAGAAAAAGAATCATCTGAAAAATGTTTTTGACAGAGTGTCTTAAGTGGCAGAGTGAGGGACTAAAACAAAAGATTACTGTTGTGAGAATCAATTTGATCAGTGGTGCTAGGGGTAGATGGAAAATGGATTAATCATCTCATTCCTGAGAGTGCAGGGCAGAGAGGGTTAATAACAGGAGTATTCTTTCACAGTGCTCTTCTGGTTGAGGAAGTTCAAGGAAACCAAATATGGGAATAGGAAACCATAGGAATATGATTTGATTGACAGTTTATTCATCAAGGCATTGATTGTTTCTTGCCATTCAGCTTGAAGACAGGTTGTTGAGTAAAGGACAACTGTCTAATTAAAATTCCTTTGTGGTGCAATTCCCCTAGAAAGGCATGAAACCAACAGTTGAGACAGCAGAAGAATTTAAAAATACTGTTTTCCAGGATTTCAAAGTACCTGTTTTGCATGATCAATTTAGAAACGTAATTCTGGGGTTTTGTCCTTCTGTGTGGTTGCTTAGGTGTAGCTGCCCTGTGAAGTTTCAAGGCAGGCAAATACCTTTGCTTTCCTTTTTGCTTTTGGCTCATGGCTTTGTATTTCCTAATGACAACTTGCCACCCCAGTGCAGAGCAGAGCGGGACAATCTTCTCCCTCAACCGCCTGGTGATGCTCTGCCTGATGCTCCCCAGGACACAGTTGGCCCTCCTGGCTGCCAGGGCATTTCTGACTCATGTTCAACTTGCCAGTGACCAGGACTTCCAGGTCCCTTTCCATGGCACTGCTTTCCAGCATCTCATTCCCCAGACTGTACAAATAGCAAGGGTTACCCCATCCCAGGAGCAGAATCTGGCACTTCCCTTTGTTGAATGTCATATGGCTGATTACCCAGTCCTCTGATTTGTCAAGGTCTCTCTGCAGGGCCTCCCTGCCTTCGAAGGAGTCAACAGCTCCCCCGAGTTTTGTGTCGTCTGCAGACTTGCTCAGTGTTCCTTCCAGTCTCGTGACCAAGTCATAGAAAAGATCTGGATTTATCAGAGTATCCAGAAGTACTTACTTTTAATTTACTATTTTCCTAATGGAAGATGGACTTCAGTCCCAAATGTGACAAACAAATTATTTGACTATATTTGGGAAAAATGTAAATAATTCTGTGGTGTGATTTATTATGTGCCGTTGAAAGCAATTTTAATCAGAAGTCATAGTAAATATGTAATTAAAAAGTTCTCAAAATGTAGGGGTTAAAATGTCACTTAGTATTGGTTTGTAACAGCTTCATTTGTCCATTCTGTACTTGGGATTGTATGGCAGGGCACAATCACATGTATAGCACAGTGATTTATAGAACTGAGAGCAGACACTAATGAGAAAAAGCTTTTAAAATTAAGACTTCTATTATATCATTTATGTAGCTATGCCCATAAAGGTCAAAAAAAAAAAAAGACTGAACAGATAGGTTTCTAGGCTTAAATGTGAAAGTGTCCAAGCTTATATCCTTATGGATATAAGAATTATAGAAGGAAAGAGTTGGTAATAAATTTAGAGGAAAGCTGTATCTTGCTAAGTGGAACCGATATTAATTCTACAAGCTGAAGTCAAACTTGCCTTTTCCCTCCTTTCCTCAAGCAATGAGGAGTTTGGTCTTCAGCTAGTGTTTGGATTTTTTTGTGTTGTAGATGAGCAAATACCGCTTGCATATGCTATAGAGAAATTGTTCAGGGAGAAGCCTGTTATTTAATACAATACAGGCAATAAAGTTTTTCATAAAAAATTTCTCTAAAGTATTTTTGTGGCAGTGAAGGCAATGCCCAGCTCTGAACAGTACAAGTTAGTACAGCAGTGCTGATATTAAAAGAACAGGGTTGGCTTTCATCTACTGCAGAGGTGATACAGCCCATCCTCTGAGTTGTAGTATCAGCTCTTGTTTCTGTCTAGTAGCTGGGTAACATGGGAAGGCAATGGCAACCTGGAAACCAGTTCTACACACAAGTAGGAAACAACTGTGGAGGGAATATTGCTGCCTGCTTGTCCCAACTTGTGTGGACCTGCTGCCATGCCTCTCTGCTGGGAGTGATCTGGGTTTGAACCATACTGTTGCCTCCCGTGAGCAGTTGTGTCTCTATCAAAAAGTCCTGCTTATGGTTTTGAGCTGAAAAAGGTTTTGCTAATAACAAAAGGAAAAGGGAAGAAGCAAATAAATTATAAATAACATTTCTAGTAGATAACTTCTGCAGCACGGAATATCTTACAGGAGAACCAGGTGATTTGTTATCTAGGTACTTTCATGTACAAATAGATTCCCAGTTCTTGCATCTCTTTACAAAGGCACGTAAGGTTAGCTGTTTTTTCCTGACTGACATCTAATAACTGACTCAGTAATACTATACTGTTACCAGAACACTGCTTGTAAGAGTATTGCAGGGCACTCTGTGGGTTTAATATGGCTTCCATAAGTAATGCTGCAACAATTACAGTGCACTAGCTCAGAGCAGGGCCAACTTGGGGTCCCTCTCCAAGAGGGAGTTGAATGATGGTAGGTAAACATCCATGATTACAGAAACCAAATGAGCTTCTACCAGACTTTCTTCAAAATTCTACAGAAAAAAAAACAAACAAAAAAACAGAAAAGGAAGAACTGTGTTCTGGCACTAGTGGACTCTTGAGCATGGATTTTCATTGGGAAGGAATAGGAGGGTTTGTTTTCTTTTTTAATTGCTTCTAGCAGCAGTATTGGGTAGGAAGTTATGTGAGAAAGTGTAGTAAACCTCTTTGTAAACCAGGAATAGACTTATAAACCTAGTTCCTACTTGTGGCTTCATGGCACGAGTCGGAGGAATTGCTGGAAAGCCAGTAGGGTGGATGGCCTTCCATTTGGGTTAATGCTTCCTTTCACTAGAAACTCTGTACAAGGAAGAAGACTCATGGCCCAGTTACATATCGTGATGAGTATTGCCTTACCACCTGGGGAAGACCTTGCCTGCCTCCCCAGGTAAACTCTCTGGGGATATCACAGCTGAGGAGAGGAACAGCCAAGTCTTTTGCCCAGTCTGGGAGCCTGAGCCAGGCTGGAGGCCAGTGCCGAGTGTAGCATGTTGAATGACTGCCCATCAGCTGGTAAAACCGTCGCCTTGTTCAGGTATTCGAAGATGTAGTTAATCTTATTTTGGCACTGTTATTTCTGAGGCAAGTAGTTAGGAAAGATAGTCAGAACCAGCCTTTCTGTGAAGAGCAGCTACTGTATTCTCAAGTACAACCTCTAAATTTTCTGAACCTCAGGAGTTACTTCAGCCACGGGGACTGTTTTGTGTGGCATAAAGCCTAGCGGGATTTCTTTGTATAATATACCATGGATGGGCTTTTAGAAGGAATATTAGTAGAAACAGTAATATTAATATACTCTTTAGTTCTCATACCTGATGAATTACAAGTTGTTCTAATTATAAAGCAATTTGTCTTTCTTTTTTAGAACTCTTCATTCCTAAGCAATAGTTGGTCTTAGAGAAAGCTACCAGGAGACTTATTTTCAGCTAATTAATAAAAAATGCAGTATGTCCAGAATTTGTTTTTTTCTTGGCGTTTGTTAGATTAATAATTTACTAAATATAGTGGAGTGTGTTTAATGCAATTTTCTCCTCTTTAAAATCTTCTTGTATGTAAAAAGAAAAATCACTTTTATTTGTGCTTTCATGAAAAGAATCTCATTTTTCCTTACTACAGGAAAATGGGGTGGGGTGGGGGGAAAGGCTTGAGCAGCCAGGTTGTTCAAGAATTGCTGTCAGGTTTGAAGAGCCAATGCAAATTATTTGCTCTTCACAGTTCACATCTTTGTAAGTACTGTATCTCTCACCGTAAACTTTAACTGAAGAAAGTTTGGCAACAGTGCTGTGGAAAAACAGGCACTAGGTAGGTCTGGAAGTGTCAGTGAGCATGAGGACATCTGGGAAGCAGTCTGCTCTTGCTTTGCCTGTCCCCACATAGACATAGCAGAACTGCAGTGTTGGGTGGGCTGGGATCTGTTCCTTTGCTGCTCTTTGTACAGTGTGGGGTTGGGGTGATTCCAGGTACTAGTGCATGGACAGCTGGATGCATCTCTGGCTCTTACTGGATTCTCCTGGCCTGCTGCCCTTTCCTGCTTCCCAAACTCTGCTCCTTCACCGTGCTAATACCATGAGCTGCTCCAGTCACTGCCACAGAGGCTACAAAGGATTGATAATAGCGCTGTTGTGGCTGTCAGCAGGTGACCTTCCCTTATGTGCCTCATGGGCTCCAGAGCAGATTGTGTCAGGGAGAAGATAAGGAAGGAAGGATATGGCTATCCACCCACCAGCAGCTGGGCTGAATCAAACATTACATTGGACAGGTCTACTTCTTTCTGCTGGAAATATAAACAAGCAGTAGGCAGGAAAATAACATGGTCACTGCTTTTATCCTTAGCAGTGGTTAGCAGCAAAGGCTACCATCTCCTTTTCCCTAGAGGCTGTCCAGCACATGATTTGCTGCTGTAGGCTCTATGCTCAGCAGCTGAAAATTGTCACTTGGGGAACAGATATTAAGTATTTTTCCCTAATTCTCCAGAAGTCCTACTGGAAACTAGAATAGGAATTATACTGCCTGGTATGTAAATTATATGTTAATTAGCTCCAATGTTTAATCAAAAAAACCCAAACCTGTCATCTTTTCACAACTGGAATGCAGAGCTGAATATTCAGGTAAAAATAATTTATGATAGTAATTATGGTGTAAACCAACTTGTCAGCAACTAGTTGTTTAAATTCCTTCTTCCCCACTCCAGACTTATCAAACCTGTAGGGAAATCACTAAGAAATACTTCTGCCTGCTATATTCATACAAAACAGGATACTGTATGTGAACACTTAACTGTATAATGAAAAAAAGGCCTCATATGCAATGATTTGAAGTATCAAGAGGTCAACCAGTTTTTTGAAACTAAGCTTAATCTTTACTGGCAACATCTAGTATTAATTACTAATGCTCATATCTTTCACCATTAAAATCTGAATATTTATGCAAGTAGCTGTGAGACATCTAATGGCTCAGCAGCTTTAATTTTTTTCACTGTGTGTATTTCATTTTGTTTAACCATGAGAAAACTGTACTTCTGTTTAGTATGGGCAAAATTGATTCAGAATAAATCCTGACAGTTTGAGTTACTTCTGAGCTTTTGTATTTAATGGAAACACAGTATGAAATCCCTTTCTATGCTCCCTGTGTGGGAAGGGGGGATTTAACAGTGGGAGAGCAGATATCCCCGCTAATGGAAGTGACTGCATGGCAGGGTGGGACAGACACATGTTGCTTAGCTCTTTTTGCATCAGGACCCTTCACCAGCAGGGAAACACCAGGACCCTCATAGCACATTGTTGTTTAAGTGCAGTTCTGCTCTTGCTGCCTTACCACAGATACACTAAGAGTGGTTCCAGCAGGCAATATTAGCTGTTGTGCTAAGCGTGCAAGATTGTTGCCTTTGCACCAGGGCTTTCTGCAGACAAGATGTAGTCCCTAGATGATCAGATGTCCCTTCCCCAACCATCTCTTGATATCTCCAGGCAAGCTGAAGCTTGTATAGTAGTTGCAGATACTGCATTCAGAAAACAAGCATTATTTGGTTGAGCTCTTCCTCATTGCCACAATAACCTCATGGAGCAGCCCCTGAGGTCTGGTGCTTGCTGGAGTTTAGCTGAAATACTCAGTCTGGTGTGATCAGCATGGATGCCAACTGGATAATGTATTTATTGCTGCAAAACTGGAAAATGGTCACCAATGCATTTCACACTGGCTACTGGACAGACACCACCTGAATCGAATGGCATAAACTTGGTTTGGGATTTAAGAAAGATCCATTTTGTAATCACTGAGAAACAAAGCATAAATGAAATGCTGAAGGAGGCTAGTGGAAGACAGTGCAAGGCCCCAAGGGAATTCCTTATAGGAGAACAGTTATTGCAGGAGAGTTCAGAAGTGGTAGGGAGATTCTCAGCAGCAAGGAGAGAGTGGAAAGAGTAGATGAACAGTCCTTGATAGGACTGTGATTATTAAATAGCAATTTCTGCCATTACTTGCTTTTCTACCTTGTTTTTTCACTTTGACTCAGCATGAATAGTAGCTTAATAACTACTTTCATATTGGTATTCCCCTGACACAGAAGTACTATCAGGCTGGATGAGTTGTGAGAAATTGTGGACTCTGAATGCAGAGGTGGCTCTGAACTCAGGTGATGAAGCTTGGTCCCTGCCCCTCTGTAACTAGTCACTCCTGCTCTCAGTGTCAAAGGGAAGATTTCTCCTCATCACTTCTCTGACACTTTTCAGTCTTTAAGACTGTTTTGTAAATCATGGATGTTGTGAGTATATCTAAGCTGTCTAGAGCTTGGGCTCTTGTGCAAGGAGATTGCTTGACAGGGGGAGAAATCCTTCATAGTCCTTACCATGCACTAACAGAAGACAGTGAGCAGGAAATGGTCTGATAGTTAAAACAGATGGTTTCTCAGCAAAAGCCTTCTGTGTCTTGTATTCTCTGCAATTTCTTTTTTAGTGGGACAAACCAGCTTTCCTGATATGACAGCTTCATTGCTGTGCCTTGTGGAAACATGCTACCACTTATACTAATTTTACCTTGTAAGAATATAACTATGAGAGCACATTGGTAAAGCAAAAAAATCAATGTTGCTGTGATTTAAGAGATGCCTTTTTTTTTTTTTCTGCATAAATGGTTGCCAATAGAGGGAAGCAAATTGTAAAACTATACAGAGAATAATGACATTAAAATAAAGATAGACATGTTCCTGCTTCTCCTGATTTTTACATATGCATACCATGAGCCAATGCAGTTGCTGGACGAGTGCTCCCTAAAAGGGCCATTCTATGTCTATATGGTTTGTAAATGACAACAGTAAGGGGAAAAATAATGAAGACAAACTTATTCCAGAAGACCGCAATAACAGGGTTTAGAGTCTGAAAATAGGGCGCATGTAAGCGAATGCGGAGCACTAGTGTTAGTTAAAGGCTGGAGACTGCTGCTAGCAGGGCTGTGGAGCTGGGAGGTGTGGGAGTGGGCTGGCCTTCTGGAGAGTCAGGGGGAGCCAAGGACGTGGTGACATACCTGACCTTGGTTTGTGCGGAGCAAGGGAAGGAGAGATGATTTTTGCCTTTTCTCTGAGGGTGTTATAAAGCAGGAGCATAATGATTCAGTGTCTTTTCCTCTAACTAGCGCATCATCACTTCGTGTAAATTGGAGATGAAAATAGATAATTAGTTTCTTTTAGGCTGTATTGACTTCCATTGAATATTTCCAAAGGTTTCAGATTAGAGCCTGACTGTACATTGAAGTCTGTCTTCCTACAGTGCCACAAACAAGGTCTTCCTACGATGCCAAACAGTGTCCGTGTTTCTTGGGGAGGGGTCATAGTGGTACCTGATTCAGGCTTGTCCTTAGAGTTATTCTTTTTTGGAGTGATTTGAGGTCCCTGGAGGTCAAAGTACAGGAACTAAAGCTAATAACCATCCACAGCAATTCAGAAACAATCTCTGGAAATGGATTTGGTAATTCTCTGGTTTCACCATATTAATTTTCGGGAGAGAATAAGAATTCTGAAATGATTGTGCGTTCATCATTCACACTGAAGCACTATGAGACTGAACTCATTGATTTCAATTGCATGTGTTTGCATGGTCTCTTATTTTGGGGAGGAGTTTAAGGTGAAATCTAATCTGCTCTGCTGAGAATATATAGAATCCAAAGATAAGGAGTTAATGGGGTCAACTATTGCTCACTCTTAAGGCTGCTTATTTGAAATCAGTTCAAGAATTTCAATGATGGCCAACAAAAATTCAATTAGTGCTGTGTGGTTCATTTCTCCAGAATGTCAGTTAACCCTTTTCATGGAAGGCATTCAGCATAACTATGCTCAGAAGCTGCGCACTGGTTTCTCTGTGGAGAGAAATGACTGAGAAGGGACTGAATTGCAATCTGTACAGTTTCACAGGTGAAACTTTTTTTTTCAATGCCACAACACTGGCAAGGAAGAGAACTAATTTGGTCCAGTGCCTTAATTGGTTTCTGTTGCAGATGTGTAGTAGGAAAGGACATGAAATGCTGTAGCTGATGTACAAGCAAAGAATGGTTTTATAGCCATATGTACTTGTAAAACAAGCCATGGGGTCTAATCATTAGAGGTCAGCATAAGACCTCTGCACACTCATATTCTAACAAGAGAGTTTGACTGGTGTATTTTATGACCCTGTAAAAAGGAGAAATAATTGTGTCAAGCTGTTTGTATCTCATAGCTGTTTTATATCTATATTGGATAACATCTGGAAGGCAAAAGACAACCTGCATATAGCAACAATCAATTAAGTATGATTTTGAGTATTATAACTGGGAAGGAGAACAAAATATTCTGACCTTATGGACCAATGCATGATTTTTATAGGATTGTGCTAATAGCTGTAGTGTCTCAATTACCTTAAGTAACTTTTCTATCTTTAAATATACCGAAACACCTAACTCTGAGCACCCCTACTGGAGCAGTGAATGTTGCAATGGTTCTTCAGCCTGATTTGTTTCATATTCTGTCAGTCTACTGTCTCATTATTGACCTTTCTATAGTTAGTTTCTCTTTTCTTATCAGTCTTTGTCAAATTATATTTAATTTCCAATAGCTTCCAAAACTTTGGGACCAGAAATGTTCCTTGAAGGCATGTGATTCTCCTGAGACTGAGACTCCTTAGGGTGAGTCCCTGCCAGCACTCATCTGCCTGTAGGACTTGATGAAAGTGGATGTTCCTCTCCTGCTGTAGGTCACCCATCTGCCTGAGTGTTCCTCAGGAACATAAGGAGCAATATTAACACATCCTTTTCCTGTGGTGAGTGGGCAAGAAGCACCTTATTTCCTGCTTTGGGATCAGATCAGTGTTTGTTGGTGCCGCAGTTGGGGCTGACAGCATGTCACCTGGTCTCCCATCTCACCTGGAGGAAGCCCTAACCCTTCTGAGGAAGATCAGTTCTCTCCCCGATACCCAGGGTCTGTCCTTGCACAGCAGTCAGGAGAAGGTCACATCCTGTTCACATTGAGGTTTTTTAGGCAGAACAGTACTTGCACATGCTGTTGACATGACAGTAAACTAGGTAATACCACCACAAAGGGACAGAACTCCTTAGAAGAAAAAAACCTGATATATAGTGAATGCCAAGGACCAAATATTTCCTCAAACTTATTTTTAATTAAAACACTTGACCTCTCTGAATAATGAGGTGGGAAAAAGAGAACTGGTCCTGGTTTAAAGTTACATGACACATTCACAAACAGTATTGCAGAGACTGAAAATGGGCATCTCAAACAAGTCTACAACATGCACATAAAACCGCATACACCTGAGGAATTGCTTGTGCCTTTCCTCACATTGTTTTTTTTGTTCCTCATTTAAACAAAATAAACCTCGTCCAGAATTCTGAAAGCAATGATTTTTGTCAAGGCACATTGAAATTCAGTTTCTTAAGACACTTTCAGTCACTTGACCCTATAGTAGGAATCTAAATGACAAGTTGATGACGTCATGGTAACTTCTTATGTAATAACTGGTGAAGCCATTAACACAAGACCTAACTGACTAACCTATATGACTTCAGACCAAAGAGAAAAGTTCTTACTCAAAAACATATCTTCAATAGCAGGGAAAACACAGAAAATTACTGTAGATGTAAATTGCATTTTGTATGAATGCCATCTCTTTTCAAGTTTGCCCCAGCATGATAATCCTTCTTTATTTACTGGTGTTGCCCTTTTCTTATTAGAGACCTTTAGTGAAGACTTATTTTATATTTCATGTATCATTAAAGTGACTTAAATGATCAAGGATGTGGTAGGCCTGACATTTATTTTTAATTACTAGCATAAAAAAAAGAGGCATCTCTATTCCACACCTGCTGCAATTATAAGAATATATTTTCTTAATTTATAAAACAAATTATGTGCTTCAGGGAGTCAGCCAGAGAGACAAGGGGCTGTTATTTTTGGTAGTCTCTGTATATTGTCAATGTTTATTAGATCTGACCGCAAAGGACCAACAGTGTGGTGATGCCACTGAATTCATGACTTCCATGCAGTTTCTGGGAAGGGTATCTGCATAGTAGTGAAAACAGAACTGTGGAAGGAAAATACTGCAGAAGTGTTTTATCATAGCCTCATGTCTACACTGCTGGGCAGCACAACCTCAGATACTGTATCTTTTCTGAAAAGAGAGGTTTGGTGAGAAATGCTTTATTGGTCACCAAAAACTTAAGCTAGAACAGAAAAGAAGCCCCTTCAGCTTATAGGCATCATTTAAAAACCACTTCAGTTGAAATTTTGATCAATTTAAAGCTGAAAAATTTGGTATGACTTAAAAAAGCTGAGCTATGTTTTGCTGAGCATTGCTTTCCATTTTTCGTTCCATTTGTACGTAGAAGTCAGCATTAGTTATAAAATGTATACATAATCACATTTTTATAAAATACAATAACTTCACTTAATCTAATCTGACTCCCTTTGTCAAAGTACTCTGCTTTAATAGTACATACTCCCTTCTCATGCAGGCTGTCATTTCTTTCTTTTTTTTTTTTTTTTAAACCAAAAATCTATCTTGAAATAGTAATGGTATTTTAATGCTCTAGGCAAGACTTGCTACAGCACAACAGTGGAATCAACTGGTTACAGCTAAATAATTCCTCTTTAAATTGTGGTGCTGTAGGTTAAACAGTCTCATCTAACAAAGTTGAGAGAAGCTTTATGTACTTTTCTGTTTGGTGGAAAAAGGAAACCATCTAGTGTAATATAAAAGAGGCTATTTCCAAAGTTCTTCCTCCTGTTCAACAGTTAACTGACTTCAGTGAGTTGTGCTACTGTAAAGGAAGTGAAGATTGTCTTATGTTTGGATGTTTTCTGTCTGGAGACTTCTTGTAATTCCCCTTAGATGTGAGGGGATTGCACTCTGTCTGCTGAAGTCTGTGTGGCTCTTAGTCTCTGCTGAGGCTTCCCCAGTTTATAACATGTCACAGCCCTTCACACGTCTGAAGATTTTTACAGTACTGGGTGTCTAATTTGACATATTTGCCTCTTGTGGCACACCAAGTGCAAAATATTATCTGAATACTTTTTGATAAAATAAGATATGACAGCAATTGGGTAATTTAGTGCAAATTCATAAATTTGTTGTTTAAAAGTTAAGTAATTAGTTAAAAGCTTTTTGATTAATGATAGCTAACAGCTTGTATGTATGAATATTATAGTGCTGAATGGCTGAATTCCAGGTGAAGTGATTGATTGTGTTCTAGGGGTGCACATATGTTCCTGGGTGCATATAAATTATTGTTAGTCGTGCGGTTTCACTAAAAGGATTATTTCCAGTGATATCTCTTCCATTTTAATGTCTTTGCCTTTCAGTCTGATTCTAGATATCCAAGTCTGCCCTGTCTTGCATCACTCCCTTTGTTCCCTTGTTCTCTTTCATGTAACTGTCATACTTCAGGGACACTGGCAGCAAGAAAAATGAAAATATATTTTGATGTCTTAATGGAATAGCATTTAGACCAAAAAAAAACAAAACAAGACCACAACACTTTATATTTTAAGGAAGTAAAAGGTCTCCTCTGACTGTTGTGGCAAGGCAGTTTGGCTTTTAGGGTAATGCTTTCACATATGCTCAACAGCCACAAAGGTAAAACTCTTTGGATGTTTGTTTTCCATTTGCTTCAATTTGAGGTAGGAATCCAGACCATATGGTGAAAGAAACTGGTCTCTAAAACATTCACACAACTTGTTCCTCAGGATGTAGACCTCTATATCACTTGACATTCAATGAAACTAGTGTTCTTTTGCTACAAAAATATTTCTTGAAATTTTATTTGAAGGTAACAAACTGAACTGCATGGGCTTAGCTTACCAAGTGTGTTGCAGCTGCTCTGGTGATTTTGTTAGCTCAGATAGCCCACCTGGCATCTCTGGCTCATACCAAGAGATCTGTATAAACACTAAGCCTCTGGGACACAGTCAGAGCCGAAGAGCTTCAGTGGAACTTTGCTGCATCTTGTTAGATATCACCTTGACCCCACTGGGGGTTTTGACAGGTAATATAAAACAAACTACGAGGAGGGGGCAATTTAATACCAAACCAGCACAGGCGAGAGGGAATGCAGAGGTGGCATCAGTTCAGTTTTGGCCCCAACCTCTGACTTAGGCAAAAGCTCTTTGGCTGCAACCCACACGTAAAGAGCTATATAACATATTCTCCTGAAAAACAAACCCAATGCACTAGACTGACAGCAATTGCTGTGGAGTGCTCAATTGTCTCAATGATGCAACTAAAAGGCAGCAACCAAGCATGTCTTCTGATGTTCCCCATGCCTGTGAAGCTCACCCAGGATTTGCCAAAGCCAATTTTAGACATAAAGGCGTCCTTGTATCCTTTCAGGATTTGGCCTCTATGCTCAGACTGTCTGGAATTTTGTGGGGAGGATGCCTGTCTCCCACAGACCAGACTGGGACCATCCACTAATTTCACACAGGGAGGAGAGCAGCTGTCAGACAGTAACTGCTTTCATTCACTGACCCTCTCCCTCTGTTATTTGCTCATTACTGTCATTTCTGCCTCTCTTCTCATGTGCAGCATATCTGCTTCTAGATGTTCAGAGCAGTTTCTGTATGCAGATCTGGAGTAGGTTTCCTATCAGAAATCAATATTTTAAATGATGTTTTCCCCAGAAGATTATTATCATTGTAAAATCAAAATATTTTGCAATTCCTGAAAGCTCCAAGAATATTCTGTGTATAAGCTGACAGGAAACCGTAATCAAATTGTCAAGCAATTGCTTCTACTGTGGCAAAGTGAGAATGTTAGATTACATGTGTCAGCATGTGAAGATAAAGACTGTGTAGTGAACAGCACGCTGAAGGCTTGATAGGAGATGGGAAGTTTATCGCTGTGTACTGTAACCTATTGTAGACAGTTCTGCTGCCTCAGCAGTCCTCAGTTTGCATTAAAAACTATGATCAATAAAATGCCTCAGTTTTGTCATTCTACCAACTTTATTTAGTCAATTAAACTGAAAGCTAATTGCTATTCCAAAGGGTTAAGTAATAAAAGAAGCGGAATACTAATACACGTTCACTAGTTGTTTACTGAATCTAATATTATTATCGCTGCTCTAATCTCTTCAAACAGGCACCAAAATGCATGCTGCTGTGATTATTTGAGTAAGAAGAATGGCTCATTTATTCAACATAAGCATTGGCTGCTGGTCCGGGTTTTTAGATGTTTAAAGATTTATGTTCAAATTATTTTTCTCCAGTTTTCCTGTCCTTTTACCTATTCTTCTGTAAACTCTTCAATCTTCCTGTTCTCTATGGTTGCTCTGTACAGTGGATATTCACTGAAAACTTATCACCCAAGTGTTTGGTTCTGAGCTTGGGGCTGTAACCCAAAACCTGCCAAAGACTTGAACTCTCATTAAATTCACTGAGAATTAATGACTCATCATCTTGCAAGATCAAGGCTTGAGGGAGCATGTTCTCAAACAGCCCAATAATTCCTGTAATAAGATCAGAAAGGAGATTTGCAGGAATGAAATTTGAAAGGTTTTTAACTCTGATAATCAGATTGTCATTTGTGGTGGTTATTTAACTGCAGCACAGAACAGGTAGTTAATGTCAGTTAATAAATTAATAACCTTAGAAAAGTACAGTATTTAGCCACTTAACTAGCACAATCTTCTTTGTCTGACTCTGAAGTAACTTGTAAATCCCTAACAAAATTTAAAATGAAACAGTGATATGTGATGGGAGAAGGAAAATAAATAGTGTACAATCAGAATTAGATCACCAATGGTAGGTGAAACCAGTATTGTACATTGGCAAGGTAACAAAGCGAATGGACTAAATTTTATCATTTTGGTTAGCAGGAAAATATTTGGAAGGGTATTGTTTAAAAGAATATGGAGGGGAATATAATGGGGAATCACAAATACACGAGAATTGGAAACATCATGTTTATTTAATGCAGAGATGAAAAGAAAAAGAAAAAAATGGATAAATTGTGACTGTTCAGACTGATTTAGAAATAGAGTTTTAATCTTTCTGGGGTAAGGCCCTGGAGCATCCTTCCAGCAAGACTAGTAAGTGGGAAATCTGCTTTAACTTGTAGCCATATGACTTGATTTCCTCTGACTTGCACTAGAAAGGGCAAAACAGCCAGTCTTGGCTGTGCCTCTGCTTTTCTGTCAGTGGGTGCAGTAGGTGGACTGTCATCTTAATACCAAAAAGGAAGGTAGATTTACTTTTAAACTGGAAATTGAGATATTGAGACAATCATGTAACGTGGGTTTGGGACTAGATGGGTATCCAATGAGTGAACTCCATTTCACTAGTCTTGCACACCTTTCCTAAAGAGCACATTATTTCTCAGAACTATTCTGTGTCTGGTAGGTGCATTTAGTCACAGATTACAGGGCAAAGTCTGTGCTTCTGTAACCAGTATATCTTCTCTGCTGCTTTAGAGTGTATAATTTGAAGAATATGTATTATGGAACGATTGGGTCTAGGCTTGTACATTTTTTTAGTACATACCAGGTGAAATGTCTAACTCTCTAGATTTGAATTCCTTTGCTCTTTCTGGGGGTCACATTTATAGCTGAGTCCTATCCCCATTAAAGTAGTAGGAAGACTACAGATGAGTGATAGTAACCTTTTTCATTTTCATATATTTATATTCTATTTCAGGGTCTTGAAAGCTTATAAAATGCTAAAGACTTAGATAAACAGAAAGACTGAGGCTGTGACTGATCCAAGATTCAAGTGCAGTGCAAGACAGGGGGAAAACTCTTACACTCCAAGATACTAGTTTTTGTGAATGAGCACTTCAGTGTCTCATCTCTCCTTGATCCCTCTCCAAGATAACACTTTTCCTACAGTGGGCAGCAAGGTATATCTCCCCAGCATAAACAATTTGAGAATGTTATTGAAAAAGGCATGATTTGAACATGCATAAAAATGATCATATATGTTTAGCATTCTAGAAGAAGATTGAAGTTTGAGGTACAAAAAGAAAGTTAAGAAAACCCTGTGGTCTGAAAACTTGCTGTTGATGCAAGTTCAGTGTGCACTGGTTTAGTAGTCTGAAACTTTTGTTCGTTAGCAATCTGTAGGTCTCTTCATTAGCAAATTACTATTCATGTTCAATCACTGTTTCCTCATCCTAAAGGCTTATCAACTCTATTCCACTAAGCAAATCTATTCCTTCAGTGAAATTTGTTGATCATCATGCACTTGCAGCCCAGAAAGGCAGCCGTATCCTGGGCCGCATCAAAAGCGGCGTGACCAGCAGGTCGAGGGATGTGATTCTGCTCTGGTGAGATCCCACTTGTGCTACATCCAGCTCTGGGGTTCAAAACAAAAGAAGGACATGGACCTATTGAGGCGAGTCCAGAGGAGGCATAAAGGTGATCAGAGGGCTGAGGCACCTTTCCTGTGGAGAGAGGCTGAGGGAGCTGGAGCTTATCAGCCTGGAGAAGAGAAGGCTCAAGGGAGACCTTATAGCACCTTAGAGTAGCTATAGGAGGCTAAAACCAGGGACTTTTTACAAGGATGTGTGGTGGTGGGACAAGGGGGAATGGCTTTAAACTGAAAAGGGGTAGGTTTATATTAGATATAAGGAAGAAATTCCTTACTATGTGGGGGGTGAGGCATTGGAATACGTTGCCCAGAGAGGTTGTGCACTCCCCATTCCTGGAAGCATTTAAGGCTGGGTTGGATGGATCTCTGAGCAATCTGATCTAGTGGGTAGCATCCCTGCCCACGACAGAGGTTTTGGAACTAGATGATTTTAAAGGTCCCTTCCAACCCAAACCATTCTATGATCTTGGTTGACAACTAAGCAGCTAATCAGCTTTATGTCACTGTACTTAAGCAGTGAATCCCCACTGGCTACTTTGTGCTGCCACAATGGGAGCTGCAAATAAATAGGAATTAAGTAATAGTTACTGTTGCTTTAACTCTTGGTTTGAAACTGCTTACTTATGGTTTATTTTTGCACTGCTCTCCAAACTGCTTATCTGAAAAGGCATTTAAACTGTTGGTTGTATTGCTGGGAAGGATAGCCTGCCAAAGGGCTATTATGATGACAAAGTAAATGACAGTGACTGTACTTAGCCAACAGAATATTGGGCTATAACTTTTTCTTCAACAGTTTCCACAAACACTATCTGAATGGAAGATGGCAAGAGCATTGAGGTGAAATGCCATAGATTCAGAATTCCCCCTTGACTGGCTCTGCTCTATCCTGGGAGGACCTTAAGTACACATCTTCCTGAAATGAGTCTTATATGGGATCCCACTTCATCTTCCTGCCTGCTTCAATTGCTTTGATAATGAGAAGAATTTTAGCATTAGAAGAATGTCTTTGTAGTATCACTCAAGGAGGAGTCTTTGTCATACATCTTAATAATTTATCATGCTCTTGATAAGAATTCTAGATGAGTAGATAAGAGTAAACAGGCTCAGGGAGACAGCCCTTTTATGCTAGTGTTGTTAATTTTGCAGCAACTGAATTGGTCTTCTGTCATTACAATTTAGGATGCAAACTTGGAAGATCATAATTTTGGGAAAGTTACTACTGCCAAATATTTTACAAAATGTTTATTAAGTAAATACACCTTTCCTTACTAACACATAAGAGAGGAAAAAACTGTAGTGTTGAGACCTTAAAACATTTATAAACGAGAAGAGTGAGCTGCAATCCCTATGCTAAAATTAGAAAGAGTTTTTTTGGAATATAACCAAGCCATTAGATATGGGCAGACTAGTTCAGATAAAAATAGAATGAAACTGAACCTATACTTAATATTCAAAAATACTGAATGCTTGAGAAATTGATAATAATTTTTGCATATCTCAGTAACTGGGATTAGTAGGGACTAGAAAGCAAAGAAATATGTCATAAATCAGGTAATTCTGGAGAGAGAAGTGATTTAGTGATCTAAGCTTAAGTATTTGGGAGTCTCTATGTGGTTTTTTTTCCTGATCATGTCTGCTATAGAGTTTAAAAATACCTATAGTAGGGACCCGTATGGAAGAACAGCTCTGAGAGAAAAAAGTGCTTGCAGTTGCCTGTGAATGTGGCTGCATTTGGGAATGGTGCACTTTGTAATGCCCTTTGTCAGAGATGAAAAGAATGTGGCGGTTCTTAACTCCCTCTGCTATGCTCCTTATGAGAAGTGACAGTGGAACTGAGTGATCTGTGAAAAAGGAGAGCACAAAATCTGTGACTTGTATCAAGTTTCTCCTCAATGGAATGAGAACAGCAAAAATGGCTGCTGGATGTTACTTAGTGTCTGCTTCTACCATATTGTCATACTCTTCTTTAGCTACTGCAGAATTCTTGCTACTGGCTAAAAATCCATTTGGGAGAGAGCAGACAATCTTAGCTGAAGAGATAAAGCTACAGCATTATGGAATATTTCAGGGAATTTGAGGAAATGGAACCAAAATCCCCAGGATCAACCCTTCAAGACATTTAACAGTTTTGGAGCACAAAGTAAGGAAATGGTGTAGAGGGTTGATTTATTTGATATTATTATGCCTATTGAAGAAAACTAGAGCTTAGGTTCTGTCTAAGATGCAGTGGTAGAAGCCAGGAATTACTTTTTAAAAATAAAAGGTGTTACAGAAGTTTAACAAAATCTAATCTTGTGGCTCTGGTGATTTGGGTTCTGTTTGTGGAGTTACGTTTGCTTTTAAAACATATTTTAAAATGTTTAAGCATTTACCTTATTACTGTGAACTGGCTCTGCTTTTAGCTGTAGGCAGATATCTAGGAACAGGCAGATGTGTCTGTTGATCCATTTTAACTAAACCAGCTTACTGCCCAAAGGCAGGAGAAGCCTGGCCCATAAATTTGCTTCTTTGTGCCTTTGTCATCCAAGTCACTGTTCCAAGAGCACTGATTGCCTGATAACATTTCTGGTATGAGGACAGCAGTAAAGACAGCTATTACAGAGGAAATGGAACTGAGCACAGCTAAGTAAAAAGCTAATTAAAAATGAAGGGGATGAGGAGCCTGGAAGAGGTAATGGTCCTGCAAAACATATTGGTCCTAGAATAAAGGTTTACTTTTGATAGGTTTTCTTAAAAGCATTGTCAACATAAGTTCCTTCAGTTTTGTAGAGATCTTTCTGTTTTGGGTATCTTTTACAAAAACACTTTTACTCTGTAATTGTTGCTGTCTTATCTTCTCCACCTGGATGTTTTCTCTTCAAAGTGATTTTGTTTCAGTAACATAGCTATTCTATGGATCTTCTTTGTTGCATTCTCTAAGAACTCTTGCCCAGGGTTGAAGCTATCCATTATGAACCAAACACAATGCAGCTTCACAGACAGCATTATCGAAGAGGCACTTTGCATTATTTGAAGTACCCACTTTACTAACATGTGTCTATTCTCAAGAGTAATAAGGGCTGCATTTGATTCTCTGCAAACAATTTGATGGTCAGGGTCTAGACTCAGTTGTGCTGGGACAAATGCAGAGGAGCATCACGGAAGTCAGTTGTTGTTATGGCTTTGTATGGCTGGAACTGAGATCGAAATGGATTTCTCTGTATCACAAATAGGGCTCTCCCAAGCCAAATACATGGATTATATTTGCTGAGCACTTACTACCAAATAGAAGAAATAAGTATTTAACAACCTTACAGAAATGAAAATAGGATATAGTAGTTTAAGATATTAACATTTTTTTGTCAGTCTTCAGTTGTTTGTTTCCCCTTTTTCTCTAACACTATTATTACTTGCAGCTTTCCATTCTATTTGGGCTGAAAAAAAAAAAAAAGAGATGAGAAAGAGGAGTAATATCTTCCAGCATTTTTATAGTAACAGTTATGGTAATTTTAGAACATTGTCATGCCAGTTGGTGTGTTAAGGTAATTTGAAAACATTACAACAAGATGAAAAAAAAAAATCTCTTATGCTGATGATGGCTGATTTACTCACAGTGGAAGCCTGGGTTTTCATCACTGTTAGTGTACCAGGCCTGCTGTTACACTTGCCTCACTGCTTCCCAAATAATATGTGATGGGCGTTTTGGAAGAGGACTGGCAAACTTAAACAAGGAGTATAGCCCAGTATAATTTCTGGGTTTGGGACATTCCTCACTGCTGAGACCAGAATCTGACCTGTCTGATGCTGCACAGCAATGTGCTGCATTATTTTATTGAAGAGGACTGAAGGCAAAGCGATTAAAGGTATTTTGCTCCAAAACATGTAGGAGTCTGTGCCAGAGAGCCTGGGCTCTGTTGAGGCTGCTGAGACAGGCTTCTGGTATGCACGCTGGGCAAGACAGTGTCTCCCCCATCTTGTGCCCTGTCGCGCCTCCTTCCCAGGACCTGGCTCTCCTTTTATCTCCTTTCTGTCTTAGTGTGGGCAGGAAGATGTGGTTCCTTTGAGTTGAAAAGAAGAATGTCACTTTTTCACTTTCAGGATTTTAATGAGCATGGCAGGTATAGGAGGAAGGCTGGAGCTGGCTGAGGGGCAGAGGTTGCTGTGGGATTGCCTTAGGATGTTGAGGTGGCACAATGGGCTGTGCTCTCAGCCAGGGGCTCTGCTGAAGAAGAATTCCAGCCCAGGAGACAGGAGACCTCATCACCACAGAAGCTGCTGAACCACAGGGGGGCAGTTCAGATGTGCTTTCGGTCCAGGGTGGTTTGTGGAGCAACCTCTGCCTTGACACCATTTTCCAGGAGAGAGCGATGGGGTGAGCCATGTGGCAGGAAGAGGAGAAAGGGGCCAAGAGTTTAAGATAAGGGCTTTAGGGATTTGCAGGGAATGTCCTCAGAAGTGAGCTGTTCCTGAACCAATGCTTCCTTACTGAGGTGAGAAATAACTGCTCCTTCCTAGTGAATGCCTGCCTCTGGCTTAATGCCAGTGTCTTTGTGCCTGTAGGGTTTAACCCAGTCAGTGGGCTCCAGCTCTTGACCCCTGGCTGTCTTGGAGAACCAGGGGGTTGGCTTTGCCTGTCTTGTTCAGCAGGACAAATGCAGAAGCTCTTGAAGGAAACTGGTGGCCAGGGTGCTGTTCCCCTGTAAGGGTGTGGATGTCCACAAGAGCCTTTCATAGCTACTCAGGGAGCAACGAGGAAGGAGAAACAGTAGCAGTCTGTTCAAAAATTAAAGCTTAAAACATTCTTAACAGGAGAGTGGGAGTGAATACTGTTTAATCTCTGAGTTTTACCACTCTCAGGAGATGAGTGGAGGAGTGAGGAAAGTACATCATGACATACTCTGTGACATGGCAGAGGAAGGTACTCCCCTTTTTTCAACATTGCTGAGGAGCACAAGTTATTGACTTGCACTCTGTTGTAGCCAGGTACTGTACAAACACAGCAACTCCCTTGTAAACTCCTTGGATAGGGGCTGTCTCTCTAAGCCAGGGAGTACCGACCCCTTGTTTTAAGCTCTGACAAGCTGGCTTTCCTGCAAGTCAAGCACTATTTCCATAAAAATCAGAAACAGGTGCCTGTTTCACATATTTTTCAAGTGGTACCTGGTTTTCCCTGCCCTCTCTAAATGTGTGCATGTGTGTGCCCCAGAGAGCTCAGCATCTTTTTCCACAGTGAATTACCCATTGGACTCATCTGAAGTTCCTGTGGTTTCACAGCAAATAACTGAGTAAAGCATTCTCTGAGAATCAGTGATTTTTCTTCTTTGTTACAGATCCTTAAATTTATACACAGTTATTCCAAAAAGGTAAATTTCTCGATGAAGATTATTATAAATATTATTACACACTATTTATTCTCATGATACAAGTGATAGCCATTCAATGTTGCCTTTTCCACAGCGTCTGGTACAGGGAAGAGATGAGCAAATGGTCCATTTTGCCTAATCTTTGCTCTGAATGACACTTCAGGTGTTTCTACACAATACAGAATTGTGTGTCTACACAATGTACAATTCTCATGAGAAGTGATCGCTATGAGCAAGAGATTTGTCTCTCCCTGCCCACCCCTTTTCTCTGACGGTTGGTGAGAGTTCTTGGTTTGCAGCAGGTGACCCAATGGTACACATGTGTAAAGGTTACAAACTTGCTGCTGGGCAGCACCTGGCCCTGATTAATGCCTTCTCCTGTCAGTGCGAGCAGCATCATAAGCAGGAGCAACCTGTTGAGAGTTTGATCAGGTCCTAACAAAAATGAGATAGCTACTGTGGGAGACAACCTGCTGCATTGGTGAGAATGCCCAGGATACTCACATCTCCCCAGCTGGCTACTGGACAGAGATGCAATTTCTCTTTTTCTCTTTGTCCTTTTGTTGTACTTTTTTTTCCCACCAAAATGACTTTAACCATTAGAGACAGTGTATGCCATTAGTTATGGGCCTTACTAATGAATCTTTGTGCATGTGAGCCTGTCTCAATGTTATGTGTGCTACAATTAGTGTGTTAGGACCCAATATCAGTTGAAGTCTTTGTTAGTGATAGTAATGCAGTAATATGATATCACAGAGCTCATTTGTAAAGGCTGTCAGGTGTTACTGTAGTGCCACATAACCCCTTCTAGAAGGACAGGGAGACCTGAGAATTTTACAAATAAACTGAAGAGGAAAAACTACAACTTGTATTCATTTATAGTTAGAATTCCTGGCCAGTACACACTTCAGATAGAGTAATAAGCTTTCAGCTTCCATGTAACTATGCACAGCAGGTCACCCGCTTGGTCTGTCTGGATTTAGATGAGAAAGGAGGTTCTTATCAGAAATCCAAAGAATGCTCTATGGACCAGATTTTTAAAAGAAAAGTCATTATACACAATGTGAGCCAGACTTCCTTCAAAAGCTTATCCCCAGTTTAGGCACCAAAACAAAGTGACCATATTCAGCTGAAGAGCTCAGTGTTGTGTGTGCGTGCAGAGTTCTGATCTCTGTGGCACTGCCAGGGCAGCGGGGGGCAGCTGCTTCTTGTGGATCTAGCCATCATGAAAGTGTCTAAATATGACCTTGGCATATTGAAAATCTGTCTGTCCACAACTGGGGGTGCTGAGCCCTTGAATATAACTCCCTGGGCTCTCATGTAAGTCTGGCCCTGCATCTGTTTGATCTGGAAGGGCTGGGAGGCAGCTCTTGCTATGCAGATTCACATTCCTTGTTGAATTAATTTAGAACTGGTTATCATGTTTTGTAATTATGCTGTTAGAAGCATAAATACATTTGGGGGAGTAAGAAAATTATTATTAATTTGTTAATACAATATTGCAAATCTCTTTGGTGTATTTTGCATTATTCTCTGTTTTGTTTGAAGCATGAATCTTTCACAGCAAATTATAGTTCACTTGATTAAATGCTGGGAGAAATTTTGCTTCCTGTCAGTGGACCAGCCTTTTTTACTAAGACAATGGTTTTTCTACACTTTTCACTTTGTCTAGCTTCAGAGAAGTAAGTCTAAGAAATAATTAGGAGTATATTGCATTTGAAAAAATTTCTAATTATTTTTCTTTCTTTTCCACAGTTTTTGGCTTTTCTTCCTTATGATGTTGATAAAACAGCTCTGTTCAAACCTCTTTTGACTTCAACATGTCAGGAGGCCACCACAGTGCCTAAGGGTTCTCTGTGGCAGACTGTGTTCTGCCTTTACCCAATTTATTATTTCTAACATTATTATTTTTAAATTTATTATTTCCTCTGTAACAACTCAAAAATTCTGGGATGTTTTAAGGAGTTGCTAAGAGCACAAGCCTGCATGCAGGAGAATGCAGGCAAGCTAACAGCTTGGCTGATGTCGTGCACAAAAGCCATTGGTACAATTGAGAACAAGCATGAGCCTTGCAATCAATTTTTTCTTCAGTGTTTTTCAGAATGGAAGCCCACTTATGCAGGCAGTGGGTTTGTGCCATGAATACAGACAGTAAAACACTGTGATCCTCTGGCTGGAAGAGTTCAATCCAGATGTGGAACTGTGGTTATTATTAATGATACACTTTACCCATTGTTATAAATAATTTGTGGTTTTGCTAAAACAGTGCTTTGACTCGTTGCAAACCATAACATACTTTCAGTATGTACTTTCAAGACTTCAGCTGTAATCTTTGAAAACTTTTAATTTTGTTCTTTAGATGTTTCCAAACATTTTGAGTATGAACTGCCACATACAGATTATGTGGTGTGCATTGCTTCTCAGTTTCTATTGCATTGTTGAATAATTTGCCACAATATAGCCAGTACAGTAATTGAGTGGAACTTACTGCTCCACTATCTCTGATTTTCAGTAAGATAAACACTGGGAGTCAGATTGCCTTCTGGCACAGCTTTAACCTCACTGGATTTATCCTAATGGAGAATATCGTCCTTTCTACAGAGATGTACATTAAAATGATCACCTTTTTTTGTCTGTGGATATTCATTAACCTAAGGGAATATCCTAAACTTGTCCTATGGTGAACCTTTTAACACTAGGAGGAACAGGAGTATTGAGAGGATGACATAGCTCTGATAAATAAATATTCATTCCTCTTGATGCCTGGGGTTTGAAGATTAGGTTGTCCATCTTTTAACCACTGATAATCTACCATCCATTAAAGTCAAAGACCCCCTTCACTTGTAACCTGTATCCCTGTGTAACATATGCCACTCTCAAAGTCTGTGCGTGCCATGAATAGCCTGTGTTGTATGAAAGTTACATATAGTCTCTTCTGTTTCATGATTTCTTTTTTTTTTGTTGTTGTTGTAGAGAAGAGAAATCATATTGCTCCTCATTTCTGCAGTTCCTTATTGAAGGGGGAAGATTGTCAGTGGAATAAGTTTATGGTCCCTTTTCTCTCTTTAAATAAGAATGTGCAGTAAATGGTGGGTGACTTGGTTACTCAGCAGCATGTGTGGTCCTGGCTGGCACCTGGGGAGAGCTTTTTCTCTCAGAATCTCAGGCCCTTTGCAAACACTGAGCAGTGCTGTTAACTCTATTTTACACACAGACACGTGAAAGACAGATATTATTTACAACTTTTTATTTAGAAAAGTAACTTGTGATGTTTGGATACCTCAGTTTTGTTGTGGTTGAAAAATGACCTCTGCCAAGAAATCCCATAGAATTTTATATTCTTGTGTACATCTGCATTTCTAGGTCTTAGACTGATCTTTCTAAGTAGATCACTACTTAAAAGGGTTGGTTTTGTTTTGCTTTTTTTGATAGCTATTATTACTGGGTAATACTTGTAAAAATCTCATTCTTGTGGTTTTAGTAGAAGAATGATAGGGAGAGACTTCATCTTAGTTTTCAGCAGTAAAATATGATGAACAAAAAGTACAGTTTGGATTTGATATTTCACAGAGGTAAGAAATTCACATCCTGTTTAATGCTGGGTTTAATGCTGACATAACCCAGGGGCACTTACAGAAGGCAGTGAAAATCCTGGAGTGCAATGTGGATTCAGGCTTTTACTGACTGAGTACAGAATAGGTAATAAGTCCACATGGACATTGTGGACAAAGAAAACAAGAAGCGAAGGAAACCAAAATACCATTGAAAACAGAAACAAAAGTGTTTGACAGGCAAGAAACAAAGTCATGATTTCATTCATAGTCAGCCTTGAAATAAGAGGATCTAATCCCTAGGTCTTCTATTGTTGCAGTGTTTGATTTCAAATGCACAACATAAGGTTTCCCTGCCACTGTTTTTACATGTGATTTTGACATCTGATATAAAAATGTTACTAAAATAGTTTAGCATATCTTTTCAAAAGATGCCATCATGATGTCATCTTTTTTATTTTTTTTTTCCCTGAATGGCTACAATTAGCTTGGAAAAACATCCATGATAACTTTTTAGAGATTGTTTTGACTTACAGTATTATTTTAGTTGATTAATAATAAAATAACCATTGTTGTTACTACATAAAAATCTTGAAACAAATTAAGTTTCAGCTTAAGAATATCAGATAGCTCTGACAAATGCTTGAGACAAGTGTGTCCTGATTTGCTTTTGCTGTTGGCAAGAAAAGAGAGGGGGTAAAAATTATATCTGCAGTTATTCCTTTCCTGGGGAGCAGGCTTGAAGAATGAGTCCTGTGAACACCTGCAGCAACACTGTATTTCTCATATACTCAAAATTAGCAGACACTCTAAGTGCTTTTGCACTTTTTGTGGAGACACGTCCTCCAGTGAACTTAGACAAGAACTACAGATATCCTCCAATAATGAGAGCTAGGGTATACCTCCACAGGTGATCTAATGTGCAACAGTCACTGTTTATAGACAGGAATCCTTGTCACATCTGCCTGAGCAATGCTGTGCATGCTTAATGGGTACTGAGCAGCTTGTGAAATGGTCTGTCTCAAGCTCGTCTATAGAATGTTTAGGGTTGGAAGGGTCCTTAAAGATCATCCAGTTCCAACCCTGGGTTCCTCAAGTACTTCAGGACCATACTCCTGTACTTCTGTCTTTGTTTTAAGCATTTCCATTTTGGAGGCATGTGACTGGAGGCGTGGAATTAGTAGCTCATTTGTAGAAAAAGTTTATAAATGTTTCCTTATACTTATTTCAGGAACCAGGGCCGACTAGTTCATCTGTAATCCATTAAGTAAAGAAAGCATTATTTTTTATTTATTTAAAAATAGTCAAGATATTAATTGAGAAGCTTTATAACACCACCTTAAAATAAGCAAAATAGATCCTATGGGTGCATTCATAGTGTTAAACAGCATTTAACAAGGCATCTCCTATTAACATCAAAGGTTGCTGTCTGGAAAAAAAAAAAGCAGCAAGTAATGGGAAACAAAATAAATCAAACAAATGCACACTGAATCTTAGCTATGAATCTGGCCTTAGGCAATTTGGCACCAGTTTGCACCCTTGGAGAGCAGCTGCATTGCAGAGGAGCTGCTCTCTGATGTGAGGGTGGCTTTACAAGTCTGTTCAAGGCTCTGCTGCAGCACTCTGCCAAATGAGTTTCTTCTGCCCAGGGACAGGTGCTGAATCATGTCTCTCTTGGTCAAACAGAAGCCATCTGCTTCTGTACCAGCACTGTCCTTTCCTGGTGGAGATGTTGGCCTCTCCTCTGCAATGGAGAGGCTGCAGGGTAGTTGTGATTCTTGATCTAAGAAAAGGGATCAATGCCTGAGTAGTGAATCTAATCCTGTGTTCTAAGTAACTTAATCTTTTTTTTTTTGTTGACACTAAAGTAGTCACTTATTTCACTAACTAGCCACTGGCATGATATCTAAACCTTTGGTGGCAATATAAACTTACGCATTTGAGCAATAAGCACTACCTGAGAGTACCAGTTAAACAGGATGATAAAGTCAGGCTTATAATAAAGGAGGAGAAATCCCGCCTGCCTGTGCATCTTGGTTGTTCCTACAAATCCCAAAATAGGCTGAAGGAACTCACATGCAATTTTCAGTGGTAACGAAGTGCAGTAAGCCCAAACTGGGTCCTGTGTGGCTTCATGTGTAGTAGCATTGTTTTTTAAACCATCCTGCTTTGGTTCCTTCTTAAAGATGTAAAAGTGACTTGTGCTCAGGTACTTTTGTCACAGAAGTTTTTAAACCAAGGCTGAAATTCTGCAGAAAGGGTGTTTTTCGAGAAGGTGGTTGAATGTGGCCTAAAATAAATGGCTGGTCCCAGACTCCCTAAAGCAGCTTGCTTTCCTTGGACAGCACAGGACGGCAGTGCACTAGGCTTCAAATACTGACAAATATTTTTGAAATGCTACTAGCTGTATTAAAACTGCAAATGCTTACAGTAGCCCCATTTTAACCACTTACCTTTATTTTTTTCCTGTAGTCATTATTTGTTCCCATCGGTTTCCTGTGACTCAGCAGTTCTCTGCCATGAAAATGGTACACAGAAACAATATTGACAAAAAAGGGGAGAATAGATTGAAAATATATATATATAGATGTAAACATTTAAGCATCCCACATTAGCTGTTATCATAGAACATGCCAATTAAACTAGTCTGCATTACTAACTGCTATATAATTACTTGAAAATATTGCAAACCAGCAACTTGATCTGTAAAGGGCACTGAAAAACAAATGCAAGAAAGCATTCTGGAATGGGAAAGTATATGTTTCATTTTAAGGATGTTTAAACTGTTACACTGAATATCTTAGGACTCAGATACCTATTTAAATGCTTTACTAAATCATTACCTAAAGCTTTCCAGCTACCTAAAGATAAGATTAAAAAGAAATGTGTTTAATAAGCAAAGGATTTTAAAACAATAAAATCTTGATGCTGGTTATGTTCCTGGGATTAGTGAAAGACCACTGGCCTTGGCCATCCATTGATTAATCCAGGAGGAATTAGATGAACTTTGGTTGTCACCCATCTTTTTTGAGATGAAGAGTAAACCCATGCTGCTTACGGGAACTTGTTAAATATCTCCCTTTACCTTTTATAAGTACAGAGGTGTTCTTCCACTCTAGGGAAAAGAGAGATTGGATCCTTAGCTGTTTAAGACCAGCCTAAATTTTATATTTTACCAACCTGAACAAGGACTGATATCTGTCCTGGGCTGTTAATAATAAAAAAATACTTTATTTCTCAAAAGGATGCTATTTTTTATTATTGTAAAACAGTTTAGTACATTTTATATGTAAATAAAACTTGCATTTGAATAGGTATTAATTCTTACTGACAGTGATGAAAGAAAAAGTAAGTTGTTCTTAACTCATTTCTCGATGCTATTAAAAATGCTTTGGAACTGTTTTAAAAAATGAGCTTCATACCAGAATACTAACCTTCCATAAATATTTTTGCCTATAAAACATTCAATAGCTAGAAAATCCTGGCAAAAAAAAAAAAATTAGATTGTTGTCAACCAGAGCAGAGTGCCTGCCAGAAATATTTAAAGCAGATATTGATTGAGATACCATCTCTCAGTCTTGGCAGCTAGATAACTTTTACACAGAACAGGGAAAGCCAAAAGGCTAAATTCTCTGAAGAGTAGGGTGTTCAAAAACCTGCCTAGGCTTATGACCTAAGAGCAGTCTCTTCAGAGTACTTCTGAGTGAAACAGTCTATTATTGATTCAACAGGCTTTCTTGCTTTCCTTGTCTTTAGTTTCCTCTGCTGTCCTTCAGTTCAATCATTTGGGGCTTTTCAGGAAATCTCAGAGAGGAAGTATGTAATCTCTTCCTTTGCAATTTCTATTATTCCCAGCCAGAATACCGTGTTAAAGTTCTAAGAAGTTTAAGAACATAGTATTAATTGAAGGATGTAGAGCATTAAAAGAGTATTGTATGCATTTGTGTATACAGTGTGTGATTTTTTGTGTATTTATAGATACACATATAAAAATATATCTAAAGCCCTGCAGTATTCTCACAAAGTTTAAAATGCATTCCAATGCACTATCAAGACTGAATGTCAATGAAACTAGAGAATTCTGAATAATGGAGATGCATGGTTAAGGTCACTCCAGCCAACTTTTGTGCTGTTCTTGTTACTGGGACTATAAACAGCCTTTTGCATAGTTTAGGGGTTTAACCTGAGAAGAGGAGAAGCTGTACTGTAATGTGTGAGAATACTGTTGTCTTATAAGGAGCTCATAGCAAGTTTGCCTGAAGCATAAAGGCAGATTTTCAGCTAACGCAAATTGGTCTCTTTTCTTTAGAAAGCCGTGTGTGAGCCGCTTGTGTTGGCTGAGTAATCGAAGTCAGTTTTTATGAAGAAATACTGGGTTCATGTGGCTGCTGCTGCCTCACGGCCAATGGAGTCTTAGTTGTGGTGTGCATTTTTGTTTGTTAGCTTGTTGGGGTTTTGTTGTTGTTTTACTTTGTGGGAGTGTTGGGCTTTTTTTCTGGATTGATTTGGTTTGGTATTTTTTGAAGAACAGCTCTATTCAGCGAGGATTGCGTTCACTGAGGTCAGTCAGAACTGTAGCTCTTGCTAAGCTTCTTAGGAAGGTACAAACACCTTTTTGGGAATTGACAAAAACGAGGCAAATCAAATGCCAAAAGACTTTTTTTTGTTTTTTCTTCCCTGTTTCTGAAGGACTGAGTTTAAAAAATGGCAAACACAAAATGCATGTATAAAAAGTGCAATGGGGAAGAGTAGTGGAAAAGTTTGGAAGAGAGGGATGGGGAAGAAATGGAATTGAGTTTTTTAATGGTCTTTCTGGTTATGATCAGATTTGTTATAATTTCAAGCACTTAAAACTATACAGTTTATATTTACTTCTTAGTGTTGTCTAAGGAGAGAAAATATTTTATTTGTTATTTTGGATTCACTTCATTCTCAATTTCTTCGTGTTTCTATTGAAAGACCTTTATTTTACTACAGGTTTCTGGACCAGAAATATGTAAACTTTTAAGTATACGTTTCAGTTTAAATTGACCCTACAAAACAAAGAACTTGAAGACTTACACTAAAACTGGCTGGGTACATTTAACCTCCATCTTTAACAGCACATCAGTACCCAGTGTGGGTTATTCTCTTAGCAACCCAGGGCAAGGCACAAACAGTTTTATGAGGGCCTGGCTTGGAGCAACTCCGCCTGGGGCTTTTCCAAGTTGCCATTCTCATTCTTTCTAGATCTTAGTGCTTTTTAGTCCCACCTCTTTTTATAGGCCTATTCTTCTTCACAAAAGGTGTGAAACATGTAGCAGTATTTCTGACACTTCTGATTATTTATTATTTACTAATGTTTGATGCTAAATGGGCACACAGGACAGGAGCTGCTTTTTCCAGCTGCCATTTGACACAGTCCCTTACACTATACAATTTTCTAGACACTATGACTCCATGGGGATAGACTGGTTAATGAATTTTCCTTTTTTCTTACCATTTCAGTATAAATCTGTATACTGGGGTATTATTTTATACTGCTATAAATCCATTTAAGTTATAATAATCCTATTAATAGCTGTCTCTATATGCTTGACTCTAACGTGCTTAGTAATATGGTCCATGGACTGAAGATCTTAAAATATAAATAATGTGTTGTATTCAATCCTCAGGGATAAAAGGTTCAGTAGATTTACTACAGCTGATCTTCCTTAAATTCCTGTCATTTACTAAATTCCTTAGAATTGAGACTTTGCATTCTGTATAGGAAACTTTAGAATGATTTCCTGGATGTAATATAGTGAGCCAATTATATAAATTCATTCTTTTTTTGGTGATTTGCTACTGGCTGCTTATTGATCTTTGGTGAAAAAGTGTTATGAAAGGGAATTTGTGTGCCCATAAACTTGATGGCAACCGGATTTGCATGCAGGCATAACTACTGCTTGCATTCCCAGCAGAAAGATTATATTGCTTCACTCCACGTGATTTGAAGGGAGAAATAGTGTTCTACCTTTTAGATTCATGAATTTGAGGGTGGGAGGGTGTCTGTGCTACTGAAACATTTTCCATACAGGAAGTGTCCCCGTGTTTTTCAGGCTTCTCACATCCTTTCCACTGGGGCGTTATCTTCAGTGGGCTTCATCTTTTCTCAGTTTTTCGAAGGGGGACAGTTGGTTATTACTTGTATAGTTTATTCTGGGGTTGGAGGTATCACAAATTGAGTTTCCTTTGAGGCTCTTACAGCTAAATATTTGGGTTGGTATTGCTGAAAAATAGGGATTAGTTGTTGGATATGAATGGATATATAAGTAGGAAGACGGTACTTTCAGGCTTCCCATCAGCATGGAGGACAGGAGATAGTCAGAAAACCTTTGCAGAAACCTCTGGTGCAAGGCTCAGCCAAATACAGTGTGGTATCAGCAGGGGCTACCATTCATTGCCATGGTTTAAAGTAGAAGTCATATGAAAACTGGGGGCTTATAATAACCTTGTGATCCATCCTCAAGGTGTTAATCATCCTCACAGTACATTAAACAGTCAATTTTATCTGTGCATCAATCTCTCACCCACAAAATGTTGGGAAAAACAACATCACAGTAAGACAGCCCAACATAATAATTAATATGCAGTATTAAATCTCTCATAAATGGATAGTAAGGAAAAGAAAGCTCGATCATTACATTGGATTTAATTTGCTGAGGGAAACAGCCTTCACACCTGAGCCACAGTCACAGCTTGGTTTTCTCTCAATTAAATCCATGCTTGTCTAAAGCAATGAGGTTTTGGAGGACAAGATCAGGGCACATGCTAATGAAATTCCCTGCAGAACAAGGGCATTATGCAGAAACTGTTACAAGGCAGAGACTACATAATCTGTTTTTAAAATTCTCTCTAAAGCAATGAGTGTAAAGGCTTGGTGAACATTAGATATAGACCATCCTATTAATAATGAGAATTCTTTTTTTCAAATTCTAAAATTATAAAAGTATATTTGTGACATGCTTAAGGACTAAAAATTGTTTATATTTAAAAATATTTACTCAAAAACATGGGTATTTTTAAGTTATAGCATTAAAATATGGCTTTTTCTATATGATATTGCCATACTAATCACAAGATTTATATTTCTACATTTACCCTTTTGAAATCTAAACAAAAAGTTGTTGCTCACTGCTATCCAGATCCTTTTTGAATTCTTCCCTTCATGCGCTATGTTGTTGGCCAAATCAAGCTATAGCACTATGATCTACTGCAATACTACTCTACTAATTAGGTTTTCTTGCCAGACTGTAAGAATTTCTGGCAGTATCACAATAGCTTCCAGAGAATCTCTGGGCCTTCCAGAAAGTTGCTGGTAGTTACTATTACTGATCATTTACTGAAAACTGTGCCTTGGAAGGATGGTGAGCAATTGCATTCAAGAAGACTTTGAGGTATGCCTATAAAACTGCAGAATGTTCTTCTTTTTTTTTTTTTTTTTTCTCAAATATGGTAAAAAGTTTTCAGGAAGTTTTTCAAGGTTCTTTATAAGCGAGTGCCCCTATTAAATAGTTCTCCCCCATATGCTTATACATTCACACATTCCTTCCCTGAGTGTTTCTTATATGAATAGAAATTGAACTGTTTCAAGTCATTCCTAAGTAATCCCTTTCTCCAGTGCTATATATTTGGCTTCTGTCTGTAGCTCTAAAGAGAATGTCATAAAAGAAATTTCAAGTAGCTTAAGAAGTTTGTTAAAGCTAATGCTTTAACATTTAAGAATGCTTTCTTTTGCCTTCATAATATTAATTCTGACAGTGGTTTTGTTTATTTGTTGTTTGGTTTTGTTTTTTTCCTGAGCCCAAGTCATGAATCTCAAAATTTGCATTAGAGAAATACAGCATTACAGGTTTGCAACTCTGGGAATCTTATTTTTAACTGGCTTTACACCAGCTTCACTCCACATAGTTTATTTAAATAAAATATAGTATAATAAAATAATCATAACTGATTGGAAACAGGAAACCCATTTTCAGATTTTGTTTCTGTGGAAAATACTGAATTAAAAATATTAGACATGAAAAGAGAGGGTCTAATAAGTCGACAACTTTATCTTTTCCCTGCTATCCCTAGGTTTCTCTTGAGTTTGCCTAGTTTTGTGCAGGGGGTCTAGATGACCTATTTCCCCTCTATCTCAGGACATTTTGTCAGCTATTCAGCTATTTTTATCATATTCTTAATGGGATCCAACTTGTACTTGTGTCATATGTCACATTTCTGTCACTGCTATTTTTTGTCTAGTTTTGCTGTTTATATATGACAAAAAACTTCCTAGCTGAGCCTACTCATTGGGCTCCTGTCCATAAACTGAATTTCAAAATAATGAGTTGGGTTTGAAGCAGGAAACAAAACCCTTAAGAAATGATTAAAAAAATCCCCAAACCAAACAACCCAACAGAAACACCACCATATGTCGATAGCCTCTTAGGATTACATCTTTCGAACACACTGAGGTACTTCTGCCATGAACAGTGCTTAACTAGACTGTTTAGAGGTTTGCTATTTAATAATTCAAGAAAATCTAGTAATTTCCACTTTGGTGTGACTTTCTGATTCACGTGGGATGTTTTTTGATCACTTTCTGTGTGGGTTGGTTTTTTTCTTTTTTTTTCTTTCTGACCTTGTCTGGTTTGTGTAATCTGATGAGTCATCAAGAAATGGACTATGAACTCTGTGCTTATGTTGTTTTATTTGCATATAAAGCCCAAAGTAGCAGTGGTATGTTCACAGATTCATAGAATATCCTCAGTTGTAAGGGACCCATGAGGATCACTGAGTCCACAAAGGGCAACATGTTGTATTAAGAGCACTGTCTAAATGCTTATTGAGCGCTAATAAGCTTGGGGCCATGACCACTTCCCAGAGGAGCTTGTTCCCGTGCTCAAACACCCTCACATCTCCTTTGCATTGAGTGTTCTGAGTGCTTTGTATTCTTCCAAAAGTAAATGGTCCATCGCTTTTTTCTTTCAAAGGTGCTATCATAACTACAGCATTGAAAATTACGTTGGCAGAAGAAAATTGAAAATTATAAAATCTTCAAACTATGAAATGTGTACAAGCCAGTCTCAGAATGTTTATAAAGGCAACCCCATCCTTGGCATATTGTGTTTATGCCACTTCCGTGGAATTGTCTCGAATATCATAGCACTACTGATAATAATTCCCAGTAAGACCTGAAAACAAGCTTGTGTGGAATAAATAACTAATGCTCTCAGGGGCCCTGTGAATTCTGAGATGGATGGGTATGGCAATAGCCAATACATGACTCTGCAGATTTAAATATGCAAAGATAAGCAGAGTAAGAGATGTTAGAAAATTGGCAAAAATTAAAGACCTATTAAAAAGAAGTCTCAAATGATGGAATGCTTGTAGCGTAAATGGATTTAATGATTAAATTTAAAAAACAAGTAGTGAATTAACTCCTTTTTCATCCCAAACTGAAAATAAGACTCAGGTACAGTCTCTCTAAGTCAGAACATGAAAAACTGAAAAAGGACATGCCCGTAAAGGATTTTGCTGTTGTGCATAAATCCAACCCTCAATCCCTAACCCCCATATCCAGCATTAAAAATTATCTTAGAAATAGAAGGATAATAATAATGTGATACTGAAGCAAACTTAGCAGTGTGACTGGAAGTCTGACCAGTATTAGTGGTCACAGCAAAGGAATCGGTTAATACAGAGTAACAGATCTGTGCGAAATGTTTCCATGTTAGAATTGGACATTAAACAGTTGGCATGTTTTTGTTGTGTTCTGCTTTTCCCTTCTGATGCATAGATGTTGGGATAATACAGATCATTACTCTTTAATTCACTCTGATCAGAATTACTTCTAAGGGGATCTAAGAACAGGAAATGGTGCCTTATACCCGTTGAGGTTTGGGTTTCATTACCAGACTTAACCATGACAGACACAACAAAGTGGGGGTGGGAGTAAAGATTTGGTAAGAAATGGTCATGATGGGTACATAGATTATGGAATCAAGCTATGTGTGTGCTAAAACAATGATAACCTTGATGGATTAAGGATTTGAAGAAGAGTGTGTTGTTATAATCTCTGTCAATATAACTTAATATTTCAAAACTGTCCTAGTCTTTTTTCTTTTTTTCCTTTTTAAAATTTAAAGAATGACCAATTATTTTTTTTTCTTACTAACTAACTAAATAAAATATATGACATATATGGCATGATTGAAGGTGTTTTTTCATATTATGACAAATTCCATATCTTGGGAAGGGGAAAAAAGAAAACTAAAAAGTTAAGAGTAACTACGCTTTAGTTTTCAAAAAGCGAACCAAAAGATTATCTTTTTTTTTTCCTGTGGGATTGCAAGGACAACTGTCCTCCAACCTTTTTCCTTCTGTAAAAGAAATCCAAGAAGAGGGCATGTAAGCTGGTAATTAAGTCTGCTTCACACTGTGTGGTTCAAAATGCAATGCTAAAGCAGAACAGAGAGAGATCCCTCTGCTGCACCTATTGAGCTGCAGAGAATTAAATTCTTTTTGAGCATCCAGTTATCTCGAAGGACTACTTCACAGAAGAACCCAAATAAAATCCCAATACTTACAAATGCTCAGTGGTTTGTAAACAAGTTCTTGTAATGGGACTAAGGCATACACAAAACAAATTTCAGTTTAGGCATGGAAAGCAGTCTTCATGCTTATTGCCATGTTAGAAAACAACATTTGTGACTGGCCCAAACTACAGAAAGGAAGCTCAAGGTGCATTCACTCAGCTGCGACTAGCCGTGTTTTCCTATTACTATTATCAAATGAAACATTTAAATATGAAACGCAATATCGAAGAGTATTAGCCTAAAAAGTAAGAACCAGACGTAAATGCATCCAAACCAAAATAATTTCCTAATACCCCCCCTCTCTAAAGCAAAAGAATCCCCAAAACAGTGAGGAGCCAGAATGAATAGAATATAAAATGATCTTATTTCTGAAGAGATCATGAATAAAAATTCTTTTTTTTCTAACCAAGAGACTGCTTCTGTCAGTGCCTTTTCTGACAAACATTGTCTCTGAAACCAGCTGTAGAAAGTTATAGCAAGATAAACTTGTTGCATAGTAAGAAACTGGTGATATTTTAATAATAAGCTTGCAAAAGAAGGAGCTCATAAGGAGTGGCATAGGCAGGTGACAACTTCAGTAATGATCATTTCTGAGACCCAAAGTATTACTGGAAACGCTATAAGTGGCTTCTATGGTTCATAACTTAACTATGCAATACATCTGATTGTAATGGCTTTAATTTTATACAGAGGTATGTAATGGAGAGAAGTGCATAAAAGTGATGGAATGCAATGGGCAGGTTTTAAGGAGAGAGGATTATGAAGGACTTTGGCAGCCCCTGTGTTCAGCAGGGGCCCGTGTCAGTCCTCTCCCATGTGAAGGGATCCAGGGTTGTGGCCCTGATAACCTGAGACACCTAGTGGGATGCTTGATATGGAATAATCTTCTCAAAAAAGAAGAAAGGAAGTTTAGACTAAAGAAATTATGTGACAGCAAATGCCCCCAGTAGTACTGGGGCAAGTTTTAGCATGTTCTTGCAATGGTACCTTGCCATTGCAAACTGGTAACTGATTGTTTAGAAAGTAAGGTTGTTGTACTCTGATAGGTAGAATTGAGGTACAAGGATTAGATGATTTGATCTGTATGATGAAAATTGTGAGGGAGGAAAGGAAGCAGGTAGCTGAGCCTAAGTTAATCAGGACATACCATGACATCTACCAAGGCTTCTACTGGACATTTGTGGGTTTTCTGCATGGACAAGGTATTGCACAATGATAATATGTGGGTGTGAGGATATTCAAATACTTGACATGGACAGAAACTGGAAATTGAATATACTTGTGGATTATATAATTATTATGAAAGAAAGGGCTTATCAACATGTAAGACAGTAACCTACAAAAAGCGTACCGTATGTATTACAGTTTATAAAAAGACAAGCTTAATGTCACAGGTATTGGTGCTGGGCTGTTGGATGGACAGACCCTACTGTGTAAACTTTACTTTCTCATTTGAGTTACTGATTGCCAATTGCTTAACAGTCATGGACTGACCCCTCTGAGGTGTCAGGGTAAAACTTATATGCTGTGAAGGAAATTAAGCCCTTGGACTTGTTTTACAGGGTACTGTGGGTGCTAAATATGATGGAGCAAATTCATGTAATTAAAAATCTGATGGGGGCTATTAAATCTATAAATATCCCTTGGAGCCCAGGAAAGTGAGATTAGCTAGGAGGGGACCAGCCAGCCCTGATAAGGGTGACCTAGGTCCTGTTGTGAAATAGTCAGAGCCCCAAAAGAAGAAATGATGAACTGTTATTTCTTGGATGACAGATGGGGAGGTGGAGGAGAAGAACTGTACTTTTGCAACATTAGGTACTGGATAGAACTTGCTGTGTTATATATGTTATATAATTATATCACATACAGTACTTAATAGAGTTCATGCACTAAATTAGTTATATAGCCTTGCCAGATATGTTGTTTTCAATTACATTTCTGAACAGAGAGAAAGAGATGTTACTATGCAAAGAGCAATGGGTACAGTGCCAGACATGGAATTATTTTCACAGGAGCATCCTGACTGGGTGTGAGTAGGATGCAAGCCTGAAGAAAAGGGCATCAGAGTAACTAGAAGTTGAGAGGACTAAACTCTGTCCAATGTTGCTTGGAGATTGCAGTGATTATAAAGAGGGTGGTTCTCAGCTAAAGGATAGGGAGTTCCACCAGAATATTAAATTTGCTGAACTTGTTTTTATATTTTGACTTTATAAGATTATGCAGTAGTAGCATAACAAAACTGAAATGTAAGAGAACAAAGAGAAATTGCTGTCATGTATCAGGTTGCACCACGTCATAACTTGTTACAATGTGGGAACTTAATTTTCATAGGTTTTGTTGTAGTTATTTTCCCTATTCTTAGGCATATCAGCATTGTTTGTTGCTTCTGTTGTACCTTCTCAGTGTGAATTTCCCACAGCAGCTAGAACTTGGTTGAGACTTTAGTGATTAAGATTTTAGCTTGCCCTTTGTACTACTGAGCCCTTATGTCCATAGCTTTGGCTTGCCCGTATCAAGACCATAACTAAACCAGCACTTGGGATCAAACCAGCAGGCATAAGGGCTGAAGACAATAAGAGCTTTATGGAATCACCACCAACAAATATGTGAGAGCTATCAGATGACTAGCTAATGTATTAAAGAAAATGTGACTAAAGTAAGGTCTGGAATGGGGCTGATCTTTAGAGATTTTTGCCTTGGAAGGACAGGTTTTAAAGAAAAATGGACAAAGCAAACAAAGCCATATTTTTGTGTGTAGATATCTGAATTTCAAGATTTACATTTTCAATGTAAAATTTGCACATTGGTTTGCTAGAATGTAAGGAAAAAAATTACAATTATGAAGAGTTTTGGTTTGTTCTTTTTCCTTTCGGGTAAACTACTAGACAGATATTAGTAACTGTAATACTTAGAAAGGTGTATGGGGCAGAAATCAGGCAGACTTCAGATATTTCACATACAAAAACTTTTAAAGGTTTGGACTTGATAAATTCTAGGCAGGTAAAAGTATCAGATTGACTGTCAAGTATGTGTTAGTTATTGAATAGGGATAAATCAGTGCTATATCTAGTCATTTGGCCCAAATCCAGTAAAATCTTATTTTATCAGATTTTTACTATATACTTGCTAAATTAATTTCTGTGAAAGCCACCAACTGGAAGAAGCAGTGGAAGAAGTACATGGGGGAGGTATGCTACAGCATATGCTCTGGTTCTGCCCTTGAATAGGATAGTTCTGAAAACAAATTATATAATGTGTTGACAGAAAACTATAATCCCTGAGGTAAATTTGGCTTTAGAAAATATTCTCCAAGAATCATTTGACAGGTCCTTTGAGAACAACAATATGGTAGGAATGGTATCTGATGCCCTGTTAGCAGATTTGAATCTATCCAATCTCTTTTAAGGGACCTGAGGTATCCATGCTTTATAGTAGATATAGGGAAATACTAAAATATTTGCTTAATTTTGAAGGGAAAGCTTTTCAGTCTACAGGGTTATGTTCTAACACATTTGTTCTTGATCCTATATCTAGCAAAACGGGTGCAATTCTGCTGAGAGTCCTGCTGAGAATTTGGTCAAATTTAGCTCTCAGCTGAACTGCTAGAAATCCAGAATAACTGCTTCAGTTAGTAAAGTCTATGTGAACTTGCACAGAAAATTACTGTTAGAAGAACCTGACTCAGTCAAGTATTATCAAGTGGTATGTATTTTTTAAATGACTGGTATCAGACTTACAGTTTCCTCATTGATGTAAGCTGGAAATATAATAGAAGTGGAGGAGAGTGCGTGGTGCAGGGTCATGGCTCATGCTTCAATGGATTGTTTTCAGAGGCTCTTATGTGAGCCTGTTTTAAAGAGAGCGCAGTTTTAACAAGGAAGGTTTAATAGAGTTATTTTGGTACTAGCTGGATTCCACTGAAATGAAAACTGAATAACCCTTACATTTTAAACCCCTTGTTATTCATAGGAAGAGTATTATATACTACTATATTTACAACATACACCATTTGACTGCTCTTTGATATGTGAGCCTGGGATTGAGAAGCTCGTTTGCATGACACTGTTATCATGACAAAGTCAAGGACATGGCTGATCTCTGTCAGGACTGATCACACATACAAGTGTTCTATGGCTGACTAAGTATGTCTGAGGCTTCAGGTTTCATAGGAAAAACAGAAATTCACATGACAGGCAGTTTTGGGTGTTTCCTTCGTAAAAAGAGGCATTCAACCTCCCAGTGGGTTAATAAACTCCCAAGGGTTTAGTGGAATTTGTGAATAATTATTAGTGCCCTGCAGAGAAGGTGAGACAGTTCTGGACAAGGCCAGAGGGTTGGTGGCTTAAGCTTGCTCATAGAAACATGTGCATTACTTTTTCATACTTGGCTGCATGATAGCACTGTTTGGTCTTTGATCATTCCACTGGATTAAATGGCAATTGAATATCACTGGGAAGCATTTCTTTTAGGTAAAACAGAGAAGTATCATGGTTCACATGCAAGTTCTTGCATGCCTGAAATAAAGGAAGATCTTGCCAGTCTTTGGGTCCATGTTTTATTTTATCCATACTTACAAACTCAGTATTTGATGAAATATTTTTTTTTGTTATTAGACACTTATTTAGCTCACTGAAACCAGCTATGAACCTCAAATATAGCCCAGCTTTGAAAGGAGTGCAAAAGGATGAAGTTCCTTTTACAGACCTCATCTATAACATATCAGAAATATTCACGTACCAAGGGAAACTGTTTCTTCCTCCATAGTCCCTCAGGAGAGATATTTCTATTATTTCTATTTCAGTTACTATTTCACTAAAATATACCTTTTAAAGAAGTGGGAGCAGAACATTAAAGCACAGCAAAACAATACTGACTGTAGTCTATTTTGCAGAATCAAAAAGATTTTTTTTTTCTGATTTTTTTTTTGGTTAATTTTGTTTGTTCAATGTGAAATACTAAAAGGATTAAATCCTTCCTGGCAGTTTTAACAGGAAACTATTATTCCTTTTGATGGTTGGTATTTGCGAGCTGGCTTTTGCTGCCCATACATCCTCTTGTTGCATGGGGAGCTATCCACTTTGGCAACCTGGGGCATCCTAAGTAGAAGGAAATCATCTTTTTTTGCCTCATTTTTGTTTGACTTTTTTTATAATTTTATATTTCTTTTTTTTTTTCTCTTCTAGTTTTATTCTAGTAGTAACAACTGTTGCCCTACTAATACCCTGCCCTCCTCCAGCAAAGAGAGCAGAAGTTTTTGCTCTTGATGCTACATCCAGATTAGTAGTCAGGAATTCTATTAGGAGCTAGGAAATTGTCACACTTCCTCCATTGTAACCAGTGTGTATGACCCTATCCCAGATACCACTAAACTTAATTCTCCCAGGGTATGGAAGGCTTAAGTTTGTACTTTTGCCCTGGTATTGTGACTACATCTGGCTGCCCTACTGAGACAGCAAGACTGTCAGAGCATAAAAATCTTGCTTTGAGAAATGTATCCTGTGTTTGTGTGTTAAGTACTGGAACTATTTTTGAAAGTTCTTTTACTTTCTTTCACTGTTCTGTTCTTACCTACAATATGTTTCTACTCTGCACTTGTGAAGTCTTCTGTGACATTCATTTGGTCCTTGCAGGGAAATCTTTTACCTGCACAAATTCAAAGCAAGTCAAAGGCCACCTTGAGGAGACCACGGTGGATGAAGTTGAGGTATAACAGTATCATGCTCAGAATAATGATCCCTCTTCCATTTTCAATAGAAATCAGAGGTACTTCTCTGCAACGTAGAATTTTCATTCTACTCACATTCTTTATTGATTTCCAGTGCTCAAATCTGATTTTATTGAAGTATCCTCCCCAGCAACTGTAAAATGTCAACATAGTTTACAAAATTTTTCATCTTTTCTATCATCAAATTCTATTCAATTAAATGTATAGCATCAGCAAACATTAAAACTCCAGAGCTTTCTGGAGGAAATAATGTAGTTGAGTTTTTTAATTTTTTTTTTTTTTTTTACTGTCTGAGGACTTCATTCAAATGCAGTAGAGTAAGACAGATGTCAATGACAGAGAGTCTTTCCAGCAGCTGAAAATAACTGTGGAACTGCTGAGTGTTATTTGTGTTTTAGACCAAGTTACTCTGAGATAATTATTTAGCCAAATTATATGACTTGGCAATTTATGTGACTCCCAGGGATCAGAGTAGCTGTGAACAGGATAGTACTTATCCACTGTCTATGCAGGGACTAATTTTTGGTCTGGTGTTTTTGAAATATCTTGATTAAGAGCTAAATTCTGCTGCTTTATTAATGTTAACAAGTACTGATACTGTGTGTTCAACAGTGTTTAAAGAATAAGACATTGCTTAGTATGAAGAGAGGTGTTACAGTCATGCTATACCATATGAGCTCTTCTCTTGCAGCAGACACAGAGCATAGCCCATCAGCACATTTTTGTGGCTTCAGGCAAACATCATCAGACCCACATGCATTCCCTCCTGAGCACACCAAAGGGATGCCCCTTTCTGCCCCGGAAGAAGAAAAGAATAGAGACATAACCTCTAGAGTTCAGAGCTCCAGCTTCTAGCTTTCTGTACCACTTTCCTGACCCTGTAAAGGGATTTTGAAAAGGATTGCATAGGCAGTGACTCAGACTTGTTGATTTAGAGTCACATTGGATCAGCCCACAGGAACTTGAGAGCAACATATATACTTTATCTGACCCACTTGAGAAGATCAGATTTAAAAGGAAGATGACTGAAATATGGCAAATGAGAGGAAAAAAAAGATGTGAGAGTCTGACCTATACTAAATTTTTCAGTGCTTTTTTACTTAAATTGGTTCACTTTACACAATAGGTCAAAGGAACTACGTAATCTTTGCAAGAAAAGCTTGAATTTTAACCTTTCTCTCCTAACCTGAAATGAGACACAAGCTTTCCTTTGTACCTTGCTGGTTTCTAATGACAAACAGGACACCCATTTTTTTAGTTAATTACTTCATATCTGGGGTCTAATTCACTTGGTCAGATTCTATGACCAATTTAGACAAATAATACATAGTAATTTTATTTTATTAGCTCTGTGATCCATTTTTTATTATTCTGGACTTGATAATGATGATAAAAATGAGTGTGCATTAATAAATATTGAAAGGCTTTCAGTCACTCATACAAGTGATACATTTCCGAGTGACTGAAAGACTCTCTTCAAAGTCAGGGAAGAGAAACAGAGGACCACCCCATTGGAACTGCTGCTTCAGGTAAAGAAACAGCTCATCATTTTTTTTTATAAGATCTCTGTAGAGTCTTAAAAATGATGGAAACTTTTGTGAATAGTGTAGACAGCCTACTATTAATCATGTCAGGTTAGGTGGGAGGAATCCCAGGTCGTGTGTTTTGAAGATTTTGTTTATTGTGATACCTCCTGAAAGAGCATTTGTGGTGTTATTGACTCCCCTTCAGTTTATGAACTTGCAGCAGTTCCCAGACTCTTCCCTGCAACACGGTTGCCTAGGCAGGTACTTTGATTCTCACAGATCATCTCCCTTGCCCACATATAGCAACTTGTATTTGTCACTTTGGAATTTTGTCGTCTTTTTTCCTCTGTCAAGATTATTTCAAACTCTAATCCTGCTTGTCAATGTTACCTGCAGTCCCTCTTGGCTCTGTGTCAGTTATCTACTTAATTTTACATCCAACTAATAGTAATTTTACTTGCATTATATTTCTAAAGCTTCCCTATGAGAATATCATGCAAAACTGTCAAAAGCTTTACTAAAACCAAGGAACATGACACCTACTCCTTCTTTCCTGTTCACACAGTCTGTCTTGAAAGAAAACTGGGTTGGTTTGATGTTTGTTATTGACTAACACACTGGCTGCTGTTAACCTCCTTGCTGCTGTCCAAGGGCTTACAAATAATTTATAAGTGTTCTGGATTTTTCTGTAGATTGGGCCAGATCACCTAAAATTGTCCAGTTCTTCTGGTTTCCTCTTAGAATCCACAGAAAAAGAGGTCAGATATAAATGTAGAGTTTATGGTATAATAGATCAGAAGACAAGAAGAGTGATGGCTTTTTTCTTGGTAAAATTCTATTAGTCAGAATTTGGGTTTGTGAAAGGAAAGTACTCAGAGGCAGGCTTCTGTTTTGGTCAAAACCCTTTGATTTAAAGGAAAGAAACGACTAAATAATTTGAATCTGTGGGCAATGCTACAAACATTTTTTTTTTTTTTAAGCAATGTGGTCTTTTGTAAGAGTCTGGTTAGGATGAAAAGTTATTTTCTTTCAGAAAGAGCTATGTGATTAAGTACTAGTACTACAGGATCTAGGACCGCTATTACAAACAATTTTGCCAACATCTGAATTGATTATTGCCTGATACAATGCCAAACTTTTAATGTTTGCAACAAATAATACCTAGTTTTAGTAAATAATCTATATCTAAGAATATGGCCAATAGAGAGAAAATCCTATGGATTTTATTTTCTTCTGGTGCTTTGTTTTTCACTGGAAAATACTGACTCAAAAATGCCAACTATTTGCAGGTTTTTGCAGCAAAATAGAGAGGTAATGAAAATTTTCATGGGATGTTATAAAATTTTTTTTTTTTTCAGTAAGTTCAAAACATGCTATTGAACACTATAATTTCAGGATTGATACTAAATATACATTATATATAAAACATACCACACGATACATGCAAGATTTACAAAATGCTTGACAAGAAAGGGTTAAGATATTGTATTTGTTTAGTGCAGAAAAGAGAGTCTGGAGGGAGAAGTTTCCATAGTTTCTAAGAATTAAAAGGCTATGAAACAGGGAGTAATTACCTTAATTTTAAGAAAAGCTGATTTAGATTAAGTAAAAATGTTTTAATTATACCGATATTTAAAAACCAAAAAAGGCTACATGTGGAGACTGTAAAATGGCCTTTACTGCAGAATTTTAATTATAGGTTAGACAAATATCTTGCATGGACAGCATATTTATACTTGACCTCATATCAAGTTTTGGGGTGTAAATGGGATGACTTTTTAACGTTATTTCAGCTCCTTTATTATTTTTGTAATAATTATCAAAGTAGTCACATTTAAATTAAATATTTTGAAAAAGATAAAGTGACATAGATCTGGTATCTTCGTGCATCAGTTGATTACAGAACTAAATCTCAGACTGCATTATAGAAGAAAAACTGTAATTTTTGACTAGGCCTAGTTAGGATTTGGAGAAAAATTCAGCCTAGGTTGTATCTATTTGTAACAGAATTTATAAAGCTTAGTCAGTAAAATATACCTATTTTCAAAAGAGCTGTGACTCTACTCCTGCTCTGATCTTTCTTACTGCAGCTCTGTAACAGCACTGCTGAATTCCATTGAATCAGTTGCTGCTTATTTTCACCTTGTGAAAGTGGTTTGCTTTGGTTTCTTGTTTTCTTATCCTCTGTTTTGTCGTTACTGAAACCCCATGGATCATACCAAGGCCTTACCAAATTATGAAAGAAGAATTGTGTGTAAATTCCATCCATAGTGTAGGCAATCTGGTTAAATGCTAACATGTATCATCCCACTGAGTGAAGGAAGACTAGCTATTGTCAGATACTGGGAAAGGAAATTCTGAACATGCAAACCAACGTGAATACAGGAGTATAATATGTAACAATGTAAAAGGACTTTCAGATTCTCAAATGGACTAATGTTTTCTTACGTGCAGGCCTGCTGCAATCAATATTGCTTTGTATCTGTCTATTATTTAACACGTAGTTTAGGCTTCTAAAAGCTGTAATTAAAAGCATTCTTCCCACAAATAGGTCTTGAACTAATTAGCTCTCTTTGATAAAATTTACCTAACCAAAACCACATGACTTCAACTGTTCAGGGACACATGGTTGCATCGTGGATGAGTGGGATCAATCATGTTTTACCAAAGAAAATTAATACAATGCATTATTATTTCTTGTTTTCATGGCACCAAGAAAGACCCAGGTACTATTAAGGTAGGTAATAAAACAAAAGAGAATGAGCTCCAAACATAAATGATCCTGTTCTGCACAAAAGTGGATCCAGGCATAAGAAAGGAATGAGCTGAAAGAAAAGCAATAAGTAGTTCTTAGCCTGAAGACCCAGCAATTATTATGTGGAACCCATTAGTGCTGTGATGTACCAGGGTGCAGGATGACATTACAGGGCTGATCCTCTGAATCATTACAGAGGTGATGGCATCTCTGCAAAGCTGAGCATGTCTCTTCTGGAAGCAGTAGTTATTCCAGCTGAAGGTGGACCAACATTTATCAAAGGAGAGAATTTGAAGAATCATGCACATGTGTGTGCAGAATCATGCACATCAGAGTGAATGTATGAATAGACTTGTTATGAATACAGCTATCACGACTTTAATAGTCAGTGATTTACAAAGAAATTATGAAACCTGAACCCATGCTTTACAACTGCAAAACCAGCATATAGCCAATATAAAAACTTAGAAATAAAAATGCAAAATTGTTATTAACTGTAATTTCAGAACCAATTATTTGTGATTTATATTACAACACATTATTTTCATGGTACTAGGAAGAGTGTGTAGAAATATCATGAGCTTGCATTTGAACCAATCAAAGCTGAAAAATTAAAAAGAGGGTAGGACAGGAAAGAAACTGCATACAATTTGTGTTTTTAATGCATTTAATCTGCTTTTTGGAATGCAGCTTTGTGAGCTAGAAATGTATGAGAAGACAGCAGGGAAACTGTAGCCACTGACAAACATTTAAAAAATTAATAAATACCATAAAATTGAGCCTGTAACTTGTAGGATGTTTTAAGAAACTTCCTGATATTTGTAATGGAGTTTTTGAGCTTTAAGGGCATGTATTTTCAGCTTTTCTCTGTAGGCTTTTTCCTTTTTCTTGTAAACTAAAGTTTGACCTACTCAGAAAATCACCAAATTCTAGCATATAGAAGTTTGCTCAGAGTTATAAAACACTGAATGTTGTAAAACTGAGACACTGGGCAATATTAGCTTGAAAACCATAGGATTTAAAGGCAAATATGCCAAAGCAGGAAGGGGAAATGGAAATAAGGGGAAAAGAAAGTGTCAAATTCAGAGATGAAATGTGTAATTTGCCCTATATATAGTTTACCTGGTTGTTGGCCACAAGGAACAGATACCTCACACCTAAAAACCAGCACAAAATTCTGAGTGTAACCTTTTGTTAAAGCACTGCTTCAGGTAATTGTCCCTGGTTCCTCCACACAGTGATTTGCAGACCTTTCAGGTGTTTCTTTTTTCGGCCACAGTGTGAGCCTTTTCAGTTCTCCTTGCCTTTGAGAAGAACCCTCACCTTCTTCCTTTGCAGTGTCCCTTTCTTGTGAATCTCTGGGCTTGTGCCAGAGTGCATCATGTACCGAAAGATGACTGATTGTATTGGGGACACTGGTGCTGCTGTTGGAAGCATCGAGGACACGCTGTGTTTGTAAGATAGAAGAGGTGAAATAGAGGAACAGACTGGTGACAGGAAGACAAGCCACCCTGCTGAGTTGTTGTAGTAGGAAATCAAGGAAGTAGGTTTTCTGTGAAGCTTCAAAAAAATGACAGCTTCCCAGTTTTCTTCTATTTTAGATGCTGCTGTGGGCCTCTGAACTGGAGAAATCCACTTGTGAAATACCAAGGTTGCTTGTAAAGATGATCCTGATTCAGTTTCAGAAACTTTATCTGACATTGTAATAGGGTCAGATAAAGCCACTGACCCCTATGACCCACCCAGGTAAGGGAAACGTTGAGTAATTAAGAGGCAAAACTACCAACACAAACACCTGACTTGGAAAACATCAAAGCCAAAGCACTGCAAAGTGCTGCATAAAGTACTTGACATGAGACATTAGACATTCTAGGCTCCTGCAGATTTCTATTTTGATGGGCAGTAATTGTAATTTTGAAGCAGTGACAGAGCAAGTCACAGCAGGCTGTAGTGTTCATAAACTGCCATGTTCTTCAGATCACTGAAAAACAAAATGTTTTCTCTTTTACAGAAACTGATTTCAGTAACATCATCTTGTTTTGTTTTATAATGGCATGCTGGGAAACAACTCTACCCCGTGAGGGGTGTGGTTAAAATAGCGCAGTGCCAGCTGTGATAGTGCTGAAAAATATCACTGTTTGTATATATGATTCATACATTGTCTTTCACAGGGTAGAGCAATATGAAAATAAATTAATAGTTTTAGCAGATAAATTATCTTTCTGCTCAGGAAGTCTACCTGTCTAAATGGGCTTTTAAGTAGACAGGGAAATAGTAATCATACTTTTCATCTTCAGTGATGGTACCAGAATAATCTAAAAATATGGATTTCATAAAACAGCTTGATGTTATGGAATACAGACAAATTGGATGATAAATATGTGTATATAAATTAGTTACTTCTCTGATTATTTAAAGGAGTAAAAATTATTGAGACTACATCCTCAGCTGGTGAAAATTGGGTTGGCTTAATTGGCTTAAGTAAGCAGTGTTGGTTTACTCTGGTTTTCATCATCAGATTTAGAGGTCGTAGCTTTTAATCAAAGCAGGATAAGCAGCAGAAAAGTAATATGAACACTCTGTGCTGTCTAGCTTCAGAGCAGTCACTGTAATAGTGTTGTTTATTCTGTTAAATAACCCATGTACTACCTTTTAATACGATTACCTAAAAGAAAACCCCAAAAAACAACCCGCAAAAAGCAACATGGAAAGAACGATGTTGGGCTTCTCTCCTGGTTCACAAGCAAGTATAGTTCCATATGAAACAGAGTCTGAAAACTTCTCAAGTTGGTTTTGCACAGCACTGAGGGCTCTGTGCTGTGCCTGGGCTTCGAGGGCCCTGTGAGGTGTTTCTGCCAGCTGGGGCCAGGGAGGGCCTGACCAGGGGGTGTCACGGGGGGTCTGGTGCCTTCGCTCTTCAACCTCATGCATAAGTATTGTCTCTGTCAGCCCCAGGCCAGGTTCCTAGGAAGGGAAAAAGCAATGTATATAGGGTAATGATGGTCCTATAAAAAAAAAATCTCTGACTTGAATGGAAATAGAAGTATGGAGAAAGTTCTGCCTGCTATTTAATTTGCCCTGCTTGTGTACAGACTTTCAGGGTTATTTTACGTCAAAATTTTTGTTCTTTTTTCATCTGCACTTCATTTTAAGTGCTGTTGGTTTTGCTATATATTTGCTATATATTTTGCTATATATTTGTATTCTTTCCTGCAGAATTAATGGACTTAGAAATATAGTAGAGCACTTTGTGTGGCAGAAGCTAAATTTAAAAAAGCTGTGACTCTTAGAAATTTCGTTTGATTCAAGTCAATGAAAGACAAGAATTTTACTTCAAAGCCTTTCTATTGCAAGATATGAAGGCTGACACATAAGTTTACTTAAGGCTTTTGAGATCTGGAAATATGTGTGGGGGTGGTACTCCTGTCTTGAACTTGACAATTTCTGAAAAGAAGACCACTTTCTGCTAGCAACCTTTTAAGACTGGGTTTTCTGTTCATGAGTTTCTGTTAAAAGTCTGACATCCATCTTGGGTCCATCTGTGGGATCCATGAATTAGGTGAAAGTGTTGTTTCAACCAATAGCATAATTATTTCATTATGATCTGTTTAAAAAAAAAACCAAGAAAAATAATTGGGAAAGAATTTTTGCATAGAGCTTATCACAAGTGCCTTCACAGGCATTGTGGAACTGTAATGCAGTAGGAGGTTAAACTTGCTTGTGGTGTACAGAATCAATATTTTTGTCCTAACTACTTAGTGTCAATAAATCTTGTCATATGCCTTATATATGAAAACCTCATTTTTTTAGTCAATAACCCAATATCTAGTAAATATCTATACACGTTTTGTAAAATATTTCTTGAACATAACATTTCTTGTTCTTCCTCTGTTTTTAACAAGAAAGGAATTTAGCAAATTTCTGCAGTGCTTAACTAAATGCAGAAGTAGTGTAAATAACATCTTGATGGTGTAACTTTTAATGGAATATTATAATGCATGTGATATTTGGGGATGTGACGACTGAGTTACTTCTAATTTTGTCTCATTTCTGTGTGTTATTGGATTCTTCTTTCGTGCCTATGTCAAGCAGAAAGAAGTAGCAAATAGGAAATAACCAGGTGAAGTGATAGTGCTTCATCTTAAATCCTTATTTTTGTTTGCTCTTCTGCTGGAGCACCATCCCTTGGTTCAGCTTGGGAATTACACCATTCATGAGCTTCCTTACATCAGTGCAGGGCTTGAAATTAAGGTCTGTGGGGCAATGATAATAAGATTCTGCAAATGGTGTTGCCTCTTGACCAGAGTAAAAAAATCAGAAATTTTGTAATTTTTTTTTATAATGAGCTCAGAGACAGAATGATAGCAGGTCAGTTTTCAGATCACCTTTGATGTCTTTGTTAGGCCTCTAGAAAGGAGGTCTATAGAAAGTAGAGTTTGTGAAGTAATTTATGTGACAGGTATACTAATACTTGAAGAAATTATTCAACAAAGATAAATACTGTAAAAAAAAAAAAGGAAAACGAGTCCTGCAAGGAAAGAGGCACCGCTCTGCGTATCAATCTGCACATGTTCATTTCAAGGCATAGATCAAGGAGGACAGAAAACCTGTGAAAGAGATCTTTGGGTGACAGCTAAGAAGAAGAACAGTGATGAGCACTGTTGGTGTGATGGTTCACTATGAACTGCCACGCTGTAAAGACCAGGTGGAAGCTGTTGGTAAGCAGTAGACAGGGTAACCCAAGCCGCATGGCGGTCATGAGTGGGAAGTTTAAGTGGCTGAGCTGGGAAGGGAGTATAGTAGTGTACAAATCAGTCAGATTCTTTAAATCAAATGGTGCCTCTTCTTTTACTTCATAATAGAGAAGAAAGATTTAGGGAGAGATACTTTTGTAGACTTGATGGTACCTGCTAGATAAGTTCTGGCTGATTAGTATTAAAGTCAGAGGTAGTTTGGATGAGGACAGCCAAGAAATGATAGTCTGTGATCTCTGAAAGCTGCTTCCCTTCCGGAGCAGAAACAACCTTATCCTCTCAGGCAAAAAAAAGACTCCAAAATGTGCAGTAAAGGAACCAGGGTATTTCACAAAGATCATTTTCCACTGTTACATAAAACTCCTAAGTACTTTTCTGAAAGGCTGGTTCAGTTGAAAAAACAGTTACAATGATGTAGCAGATCTTGCAAGGAAAATAATTTCAGGATACCCTAGGGAAGCACAATGTTACTGCAGACAGGTGTAAACCTTCTTGGAAATTCATATCCAGAGGATTCCTTGGTGATCCAGAATCAAAATGGAAGGCCATGTTGAACAGTGCTGTTCAGATATTTGTCCTGAGTCTGATTATTTTCTATGTGCATCTATTTAATTTTTTTAATGGATTAGCTAGAAGACAGAATAGTGTGCCACCTTTTTTAATCTGGAGCACATCTGGGAGGGCATTTGGATGTGTTGGAGGATGGAAGTAGAATCCAAAAATTATACTGAAAAATTGGAGAAATACTATGGAGATGCTGGATGAATTCTGATGGTTATGCTCTGTGGGAGGGAAAGCAGGAACAGCTGGGTACCAAGTTCTGCAGGAAGCAATGGTGGGCTTTCAGTGGACCATGACATGAGCATGGCTCTAGTTGGTTTAAAAAGGCAAACTTGCTAGTTTTGCTATGGCTGGAAAGAATTATCATAAGAAGTGTCAGTAAGACATGATCCAGATAAGGCTGTGAGACTGATATGAACAGAATGCACCCTGCCAGATGCATGAGGTAACCTGAGTCACTGAGCAAGCCTCAGCTGCAGTGCAGTTGTTTACACACTACAAGACAGATACAGTCAAAACAGGAGATACTACAGAAAAGGGAAGATAACTATTTGGTATATAGAAATAAAAGCTTTACAAAGAAAAATTAATTGGGAAAGACTCAAGAGGGTCATCTCTTCAAAGATGTAAAACGCTCCTGCAAAGCGGAAGGGAACGAGCCATTCTCCATCTCCGCAGTGAATAGGACAGGAAATAATCATCTTACATTGCTCCAAGAAAAACTGACATTAGGAGTGGGGATGAACCCTGTTAGTGTGAAAACTAGACAGTTTTTACATGGGAAATGACTGCCTTTGTAGGTTGTAGAATGGCAGTGATGGAGACTTACAGAAGAGAAAGTTGTCAGGACTGATGGTGGGGCCCAGCAGTACAGTAGATGATTGCTTGAGATTGTCTTCCAGGCAAGTGTTTTAAAACATTCCTTTATCGGGGGCCCCTGGTGGTCTAGTGGTTAGGGTGCAGGACTCTCACCGCTGCGACCCGGGTTCGATTCCCAGCCCCCCGGGCAGATGGAGCTCGTCAGCCTTGTAAGGCAATCCATCTAAGAGAAGGTCACTCTAAACAAACCTACGTCCTGGGGACCTCACTGCCACTGTCCAAGCTTGCTCGGCCCCGGCAGATGAACCTCAGGATTAAAGGGTGGGCTCAGTTCAGCGCACGCTGTGTCTCACCTAAAAAAAAAAAAAATCCACTGCGCAGGCTCGAAGGGTTAATGACCTTTCCCAAATCTTCGCTCGCGAAGACTGGCCATACTTATCATTTTTATGATTCTATGAAGAAAGCACAGAAAAAAAAATTTAAAAATGAAGAGGTTTTGCAAGGCCCAAGCTATCCTTTTTTATTGCTTCTCAGTGTTCCTGTCTCTTAGGTCCTAAGTTACCTTGTAATCTGATTTTACTGAGTTGGTGCTGTAGCTGTTAGTGATTGAAATGGAATTTCATAGGATTTTTTTTGCATTTACATTCGACCAAAGAGTCAGTCTCCCTATAATGACTGCTTTTATTTACACAAGAAATATTAGAATCAGAAAGTTTGAATTTACTCTGCAGTGATCCTACACTTTTTTTTATACATAGATTCAGGATTAGGATAAGCCGAACTTGCCACATCCAATTTGGGATATTAACCATTGTGCAGCTTAATTGTATGGGATTTATCCACATATTTATTCAGTTTTTTTAAGATTTGGAGTTTCTAGAAGTTACCTATGTTCTGTCATGTCTGGTCCAATTCTGGCTTAGCTACTGTTTGTTTGTTTGGGGGTTTTTTATTGATTTTTTGGTTTTGTTGAACATTATGATAGAAGACTATGGAAAACACTGATCACTTGATTGTGTGAATCTGATAGATTTGCTAATCAATTTCAGTTGAACAACATATCATTGGACAATAAATCTGTCCAATGATTTCAAAAGCTTAACATAGTCTTTTTATACAAACAAGTGATGCTAAATGGGCAGCTGTTATCTAGCATGGAGGCACTGATCTAAGTCCTGCAGAACAGCAAATCCACATTTTTATTGAAGGATTATTTAGTAAAAGCAGCAGGTCTTGATCTTTGGCATTTTATTACCCCATGCTTTTCAGATAATATTTCATTGAACTTGGTAAAGATTGTTTAGTATTTTTAGTCATTCACAACATGCATGCTTCTGTGTTCTCATGGAGGCAGAAGTGCATTCATCATAAATGATAGAGTTTTGAGGGTATTTTAACAAAAATATCCACACCATACAGTCACTTAAAAACAAATTTGCAAAACATTGTTTTTCAACCAAAATAAAAAGCTGAATATAGGCACAATATTTCAACTGTGGCAGATTCCACTTTTCCTTCTCAGTTGCTAACATTATTGTTGCGAGCTGTCATATATAGCTGAGCTCTCAGTGGTTCTGGATCCTTGTCATGGTGCATACTATTTCTGCAATGAGCTTCTGCATTTAGAGACGTTGAGTAACACAGAATTGAGAGTTGGTTTCTTGATTCTTTTTATGGTTTTTAATTACTAGAAGGGATCAGAAGTTGATTAAATTTAGATTTGGAGCAGGGTAAGTTTTAAAATTAGAATGAGGGAATGAATATTCAGAGAGACTGAGTTTAAAAGAGAAGCTTCAACTTCTGTTAAAAACACTTGGAGAGGGAGGAAGGGGAGGGTTTTTCCCCACTAATCCAGAACCTAATTTGCTACTGGAGGCTTAAGCACATCCCCACATCTCTGATATTTGTTACCAGCAGTTAGGATGGTTTTACTTCGTTTTCTAAACCAGGCAAGGACAGTTTGGAGTAAAGCTGGGACTTACCCTCCTGGAGCCAGTCACAGTTTTAGCTGTGCACCAGAGTGCATACTCTGGTTTACTCTGTGCCTTTTAGGATCAGATGAATGCAGTTCTACTAGTAGGTGACCACAAAGAGCACTTAAAAATCAAGGCACTGATAACCAAACTTAGATTAGAGCAACTGGTACAAAACATTTCTAGGTGTGCTGACGCATTTCTGGCAGTCTTGACACAATGCAGGAATACTTTGCTTTTGTGCACATGAAGTAGTTTGATGGGTCTTTTGGGGTTCTGTTTTTTCATTTTTTTTTCTAATGTTACTGATGAGAGTACTGAGTTTTACTGTATCTGCTAAACAGATTAACAAAACTGCTACCTGCAATTAACAAAACTGCTCCTACTTTCCATTGCTATAAGGATAAGGACAATCTGATCTATTTTGTTTATATCTGTTTATTCTTTAAAGTGAGTTTATATTTTAAAGGAATTGCAGAGTTGGAATTAATTTAAATAACCAGTGGACATTGATGCTGCCTCTGCCAAAGACAGAAGCAAGTGTATTTCTCTGACTGTTTAAATGAAAGCAACTCTAGGTCCAGAATTTCCTAATAGTGCAGTTTTGGAAGCGTGCCTCATGTTTCTATTCCCTAAAAGTTTTATTTTGATTTTAGTATTCATAACCAGCCATTGATTTTTCCAACCTAATTTCCTCCCTGACGTATTTAATATCAAGCCAGATCTGCCATCTATCTACAAATCACCCTGGCTTTACAAGCCAGCTCTGCCATCCATCTACAAATCACAATGACTTTAGTCAGGAAATTAGAAATAGGCTTAATTTTTTTTGAAAGCAAATGATTCTTAAACCACTTCAGCCCTCTCTTGTGACTCAACTTGTGATTCTGTTTGTTGCAGTTCCTGGCTCATGGACTTCACCAAGTTATAACATACAGCATATTGTAGCTGATTCAAATTCTTGTAACCAGAATGGTTACTTGCTTTTCTTTTTTTTTTTAAAGATAGAGTCTTGATTTTTTGGGTAATAATTCTATAAATATGCATTTTAATGACTAGGTGGAATCAAAATCAATTGTATTAGAAGGAGGGAACATATACTGTAACAACAATATCTTTAACAGAGAACTGGAAATTATTTAAAATTAATTATTATTAATTAATTACTGTAATTATGTACTAAATTTTCTTGATCTGATAAACTCCATAATCAAACCCTTTTTTTTAAAGTCCTCCCAGAATATATTACCAGAAGTAAAACTGCAGTTATAGTAAGAATAAAAATATTAAAGTTCAATGATCTTAATTTCTGACAGATTTTAAAGATGATTCAGAAGCATTATGATTGTTCCAGTTAAGCATATGCCAAAGACATGGCTCCCAGTGTGTTTCAGCCATAGAGGGATGATTCCTCATCTTTGTGTTTGCTGCTGTGAGCAGACATTTATGGAAGTCAGTATTTGGGGAATTTACATGACCTCACTGTGCCATAGAATTCAACAGCAAATTTCAAATGCTCTGTTGATATAGATCAATGTTTAAGATCACATTAAAATTATGTTGATATTATTATATATTAAATATATAGTATTACCTGTAGAATATTCATCACGATTTATACAATCTTATGTACTCACACTTCAGTTTCATATGACAGTATATTTTTATGCTACTTTGGGGGTGGAAAGAGCAGAGAACTACTTTTAGAAGAGGTAGGTATGCACTTGGATTTTCTAAAACATCTGAAAAAGAGCAAAGTCCTACCTTTGAACTGTGAAAAATTTTCTAGATTTGAAACCGCTGTAGGGGATGTCTTCATGTGTTTTAAATCACATAGGGTAATATGTTCTAAGGGACAGATTCTGTTTGTGTCTTTATGATGTTTTTGCTAAAAAGGTACCTTCCCTGCAAATAGCTCCTCTGTACCCTACTCAGCATGGTGCCTTGCAGTGTTCACCCATTGAAGTGAACAGGGGGAACTCCCAAGTACATCACAGAGCTACGTGTTGTCAGAAGAGAATTATCTTGAACTTCTGCACAAAGATTAAAGCATAGTAGACAAATTGTAGAATTTTTAACTTATTAAAAAAACCCACCCTCTAAATAAAGTCATGAAAGCTACAAAGTCTGAAAAACTGTCTGTGTCTGAGATATTAAGAATTAAGAAAGGTGTACCACTTGAAAACAACTAAGACTTACTGAGCAAACACCAGATCTATTCACCTGGAGTACATGAGCATCACTACCAGGAAATGTCTGTCTGTGGTGCAAATCAGCTGTAGCAGGCAGCTTTTTTTGGGCTGTTGTCCTTTCATTGTTTTTCGTGAATGACTAAATATTCTTGCTATTCTTTTTATGACGTCATTGAATATTTTTGCTTCTACTTATAGGTTGTGTGTATAACTTTTACATTCCTTATAAACTAAAGATGTCCTACGGAGATATTTACAAAGATAACTCAGTTTAGCTGTATTTTGACAGATTTCTTGTAATGTATCATTTATAGTGAAAGGAGAATTCATGTGATAGAAGAAGAAAGTTGATGCTCTACAAAGTGTGTTTTGCTGCCAAAAACTTCATGCATATGGACTGGCTCTGTGTTTTGACAGTGTGTGAGGGGAATACCAGATGTCAACTGATCAATGTATACAGCACTCCAAAAATGCTTATTTACCAATAACAAGTTGTGGTTTGTTTTTTTTTTTTTCTGTGAGTTGCTGGAATGAACTGTTCAACAGCTCCCTTTGGCTGTGGCTGGGGCTGTATCTTGAACTGAAAAGGAAAGGATGCTACTGGAGATAGAAGTCTTGTCTCCTCAATGGGAACATGAAGTCTTGGGGAGTTTGATAAGGATGTTGAAAATGCATCAAGGGAAGGTTTAAAATGTTGTTCTAAATCACTACATAAAAAGTCAGTCATGTTCAACACCTCAGGATTTATAGATCAGAAGTATAAATTTTAAGCAAGCTAAAACTTTGTTATATAAAGAAGAGAACAGTGGATTTCAAATCAGTTGACTACACCAAAAAGGTTGAAGATTTTAAATAGTTAGCAAGATGTACCTTTTAACCTTCACTCCCTCTGCAAAGCAGCCTAAACTCTATCCAGATCATTACATTAATCCTTAGTGGCCTCTGCAAAAATCAAAATTTCAGTTCTTTAGCATGGAAATGATACTATTAGTGCTTGAAAATACAGAGTACAAATAAGATCATCCACCTGTGTAGTTTGGTCTTGTTTGAAATCTTCAGCATAATTAGGCTATGGACCCATTATATAAAATGTAATTTAAAATTTATTATTGCAGTTAGATGACAACAACTAGCTTTATTTGAAGGATAAAAAGACCAGTCTTTTAGTCTGATTTATACCGCTGGAAAGTATATGTGGACACACTGTAAACTTGTATAAAAGAAAAAAAGTATATTGCCATGAAAGATTTTAGTATCACTTTGATTCTACAGTTAAGTTTTGGGATTGCCTCTTTTATTACAGTTCAGGAAGGTCAGCTTTAGAACAACAGGGCTGCTGAGTGCTTCCATCTCTTAGAGAACTTGGTGCCAAAGGAGACCTGGCAATGACCCTCACCTCCAGCTCAAGTACCCTGCTTCACCTCCTCAGCTTCTTCCTTGGGTTTTCAGCACCAGCTCGGTGAGAGGGACTTGGAGGCTCCCCACCCATGCTATGGGAGCAAAGTGCCTGGTATATCCGTGGCTATGTTAAACTGCTTTCTTTTAGCTATCTTCGAGTGCATCTCAAGTAGGTGTCCCATTCTGGAGGACCTAAGGTCTGTGTACAGGGGGTCTGCTTGGCTGATGCTGCAGCACTCCAGTGTACCCCTGGTAGGGCCTGGGTTAGGGTTGGTGTCTTACCTCTGCTCCCCACCCCTCCTGCAGCGTGGGGCTCACCCCCACACACGGCAGTTCTGGTTACCCAACAGCTACACTTGGTGAAAGGCAGCCGTGGGGTGTCCGCCACCTTCTTTTCATACAGTTATTATCAGTGGCCGCTTGAGGCTGAGCCTGGAGTGCTACCAAATTCAGCAGCCAGAAACATGTATGGCTGGGCCAGCAGCACAACCTGGGAAGGGGAGCTGAGCAGTCCTTGCAGGTGCTGCTCCACTTCTGGAGGCCAAATCAACAGGCAAGTGCACATCACCATACTACGTATTTTTATCCTGGCTGTTGCCTTAGTTTCAGGAGACATGAGTGGCTGAGGAATGGCCTTGGGCAGAGGAAGCACTTGTCCCACAGTTATCAGCAGGGAGGTGTCAGCAAGGAGCAGGAAACTGCAGCTCCTGAGGGGATGCATGAGGGTCTGGGCAGTCTGCTGTAATGGGGGAGAGTGCCTGGAACCAGCCTAGAGGCATGAAACTCCTGCAGACAAACCCCTTCTGTTCTGCTTCTGGTCCCTGGTCACTTTGGCCTTTCTCTGTCCAGTCCAGCCACCTTGGCTTTCCTCCACCTGAAAATATATTTTAAAATGTCTTGCTGTATTGAATTGAGAAGCTTTTTGGTCATCTGCAGTAAAATTAGAAAGTCCAGACAGGTCTAATTGAAACCTCAGGCCAACCTGGAGTCTTGTCAGAAACTGTCAGGTGGTTAAGCTTTCACATAGTTAAAATGGGCAAAGATGATGACATGAGTAATTGAATTATGTGTAGGGGAGGCTAGTGTTAAGTGACCTGAAAGACATCTCTTGTCAAATGGGTTCATGTTCTGTTTTTGAGGCAGATTCCATATTTTGGGATGCTTTACTTCAAATCTATACAGCCTGTGATCACTTTTCTGCTTGATGAACCAGAAAAAGGCCTAATGGAGTTATTGTTAAACTAAATCAAAATACTATAATTGCTTCAAGTGAGTTGGAGTTGAAGTGCTTCAAGACTTTAGGATTTTAGGGAATTACCCTTTACTTAGGATCGGACATCTTTGTGATGTATTTTTGCATGCTAACTTTCCTTCAAATATTTACAACACTTTCAAGAGAAGGTGAACTAGAGTATTGTTGAAAAATAAGCAAGAATATCCAAACAACACGTGCTTGTTACAGTGGATTGCTTCCTTTGTCAGCAATATTCTGGCATCTTGTAAAATACTAATACTTCAAAATACTTAGCTCAGTAATCTAATCTGCTAGTATTTCTTCACTTATTGATTCTGATAACAATATAGCTATTCCCTCATATCACAAAAGTAATATAACATTCTGTGGTAACCTAGAGCATGATGATCTAGGGAGGAGCAGAGAAGGGATGATTGGACAAAAAAATGTTCTGGTGCTCTCCAGCCTGTACTCAGCTCCTTACAGACCACAACAGTGAGGTCACCACTGATGTCATTGTGAATGTGTGTTTGTGATGGTTCTGCTTTCTATGCTGAGGTGATCTCAACACTGGGGAGAATTTTTACTAAGCAGTTACTTGTATAATAATATTTTATGAGTAGGTTTTAAAGAGTCCTGTCAGGTGGAAATGATTTTGACTGTTGTTTTTCTATATAAATCCTTTATGAAGATCTGAGAAAAATTGTTCTTAGTTCTTTTCCTTAACAAAGTAATTTTAAATAAAAGGTAGTTATAGTGGCTTCAGTCTCAAATGTGCATGCACATATAAGATCAATATTGTTTTGGGAAGCATATCTGTGAATACATATGCAGGCTTGAAAAATATGTAGTTATCAGAACTGAGCAATCTGAACTGTAAAAGTACTTTCCTTCTGGAAAGTAGGCAATTTCTTATTAAGGAAAATTATTGGAATTACATTTCTGATTTATTGATGAAATAATAAAAGCAAACATGTATTTGGTCACGTTGTCTTTTTAAAATAGCTTTCTTTTACTTGTCCCCATGGATCAATGAAGGATACAGAAAAAAATTAGAAAAAAAATAGGACATCCTATTGTACTTAGAGCAGGGAGGATTTCAAGCTCATCCTTTCCACAAAGCAAGCAAGCAACATTTTTCTTACATTTGTAAGAAAATGATCTTATAGCTATGAAATGATCTTTAAAATATATGTGGTAGCATACCAGCAAGTCATGTTATATATTAATAAAAAAAACTTTGAAAACTTATTTGAGTGTGAGGAAAAAAGCCTAATTTAGTTCAAAGATTTACACAAAGCAATGCTCTTGTTAATGTCTGAACTCAAATTTAACTGTGTAATGAGATACAATTCAAAATTTATGCTTGTCTGTATTCCCAAATCTTGAGGATAAAAAAGAGACACACTCTTATGTCTGAGATCTGGGAATTATGGTTTTTGCCCTATAAGATTGCACTGACTGCTTACTTATTTTTTTCTGAAGATCTAATGCTGTTTGACAAGTTCCACAACTTTTTGAACAATCACACTGTCAGGGTTTGAGAGCCTCAAAGTCTAATTCCCTAGTCCAAGCCCCCTCCCACATCTCAACCCAGTGTGAGATGGTTTCCAGACACCACAAGAGACTCAAAATGCTCCAAGCACAAGCACACCAAGGGCCCTCCCCTACACACTCAGGCTGATTAGTGACTGCAGACAGTTAAGCAACTGCTGGGAGAGGACACTGGGACAGCTGCCCTATGAATGTTTACATCCCCGGCCCTGTGCTGAGGTTTATTTACATTTTGACTAATTTCAACATAAATTATATGTGGGAGAAGAGGAACCAAAAAGCCTCTGCAACGAGTTTGGAAAATGTCCCCTGATTTAACATGTAATGAATGAGCATGTGTAAGTAAGAGGCAGTTAAGCTTTGCTGGTGGGAAGCAGAGTTGCTCAATTCAAACACAACTTCCATCAGACATGTTTAGGTCAAGAGCAGCACCAGGTTTCTGTGAGAGTAGTAATCCACACTGAGATGGGAGGAATGCTTCTTCTCTGCTGTGGGTTGGGTAGATACAAAGCAGAATGGAGTATGTGGATTGTGTATAATGCAATTGTGGATGTGGTAAGATGGACCATGGGTGAACTAAGAGGTTCCAGACAAAACTATGAGCTTCTTGTTCGTGCTGTTCCCCTTTCCTCCTCTTAGAGCAAGTCTTTTGGTAGGAAGAAGGGATTTAAGAAGGTCAAAAGAAACTAAAGAAAATGAATTATCTTTGATATCACATGGCTCCCAGCAAATAATTTTACTTGAAGTTACAACTGTTCATTGGAAAGAACTAGTTTTGAGAATGCTAAAACTGTGATTAGAGGAGCAGATGAAAAGAGGAATTTCTCTGAATTTTTATGTAGCTGGTATGGAGGTAAAGCATATTGCTCCATGATTAAATTTAAAACTTTGAACTGGTTTAATATAAAACAAATTTATAAATTTCAACAATATTTCTGTAGTTGATAAGCAAATATTAAATTCAAGTAAATTTGAAAAGAATGTCAGTATTCTTTTATGGAAATCAATGGAAACAAGCTTCTCTTTTAATTTCAATTTTCTATGGCTTCTCTTTTAATTTCAATTTTCTATGGCTGCAGAAGCATTTCAAAAATTTCTGTAAAGAGAGACAAGATTGTAATTTATAAAGAAAAGATTGAGTGGAGAAAAACTTATACATGAGAATTTTGAACATTTAGGAGAAATCTCCACATTCAGGGTCTTGTTCTGTTAGGTGTTGTGTTATTCAAGCATGGGGCAACACATACCTTTACATACACAAATCTAGATCATTCTCCCACCTCCTGCCTAGCAGTTTGCCAGAGGTACTATGCTTTATGTAAATGGAATGCTTTGTATTATACTTTACTTTTAATGTAAATAACAGTACTTACTGTGTACTAGTACATGGAGAGAGTCAGATTGATATTTTATAGCCTTGATAAGTAGCTCATATTAATAACCCTACTAAAGACAGCAGCTGCTCTCCATGTGAATAACTTCTGTATGACTTGGCCATTTTTCTAACACTTGTACAAATAGCATGGAATATGTCAGAGTACCAGGAGGTCATATTAGTATTTCTTGAAAGACCTTATTGTGAATATTAATCCATATTAACCTGTGATTTGACAATATGTATTTCTAGAATGTTCCTTGAAGGAATGAATGAAAACTTGAAGAGGTTTTACAAAGATGAAGTCGGTGAAGCCTCACAACCCTGGTTTGTGGTACCTAGTATTATTGTGCTTTATGGATAAGGAAACATCTGGAGATACTTGGGAAAGTTCCAGCAGGCCTGTGTGACTTGCCCAGAGTGTCACAGGAATCTCTGGCAGAGAACCAAAATATCTTCTCATGCCCCAGGGAGAGGATGACTGTAGCAACACCTCCCAGTCCCCAGCTGCTTGGGAATGTGTGAAGGCTACTCTCTTCCTGGGTGCAGATCAGTGGGAACTTAAGGGCATTTGGATTTTCTCTGCTTTACCACAAAGGGGTAAATGGGATTTAAGACCCAAAATTTGTAGACTTTTTTTGCTGAACTAATCCCTAACAGATCACCATCCATGAGTAACTACTAGTAAATTAGCCTGTAGGCAACCTAAGGAAATTTTTTTTGCATCTCTGTGCATTATGGTGGGGATCAGCATCTTTGGGTTCACGTCCTGTGTCAGCCACAGGTTATTTTTTTAAGGTCGTTTTCCAAGGAAAGAAAATGGATTTTGTGCATTAAATTTCATCATTAGTGAAGTTTTTTGTGTATTTATCTGAAGCTGAAAGTTTTAGCACTATAGGCAATCAATGCTTATATGTGAATTTCAGAGGTATAGGAATAATAAATTGGATTATCCACAAGTGTAATAGGATGCGACTACAGAGTGGGCAGCTGTTGATACAACAGCAAGACAGTCTTATGAGTTAAGATTTCAATTTCAAGGTATTTAGAAATTAAAAAGGTATTCTCTATTATTTTTCCATGACAATAATTGTCATAGGCATCACAATGATTAATGTTTTCATAAGAATAATATTAATTACTTACAAGACCCCAGTTCCTTACTAGACCCTCCAATCATTTTTTCTAGTTTACACAGTCTATTACTCTAGAGAGTGAAATCCAGAAGTCTACACTCAATATTTATGCAGTCTCAATTGAAAAAGAATTCCCAGCAGCTTCAAAAGGACTTTTACCTAAACCAATTTCTGAATAAGCACTTCAGAATCTGGACCCTAGTGGAAATATGTAATCTGAATTTAAAAAGAATTGCTCTGAGTATACAGAAAGCTATAATGTTCAGCAGCTGAAGAAGAGAATTCACAGCATCCTAGGTTTTAAATTATTAATTCCTATGAATTTGTTATCCTCTACTTTCCTTCAAAACTTTTTACTGCAAAAGAAATTATCCTTGTTGGCGTTGGGTTTCTGTCACTCAGGCTTGCAGTGCTCTTCCTCCAGCTAAGGAAGCGGTGGGGTTTGGTTACTCTTTGCAAACCTGTCCCTTTCTTATGCCACACAAACCCAGTGAACCCCAGATCAGCTCTAACTTGTTGTGGTAGATGAAGCAATCATCCAGGAATAAGATTTCATTTGTGAGTTAGCACAGAGCCAGGGCTCTTCTGTTCACCTCAGGTGAAGGCTGCCTTTTGACTACATTTGGACTTTAAATGAACTACTTGAAGAATTAAAATTATGATAAATATTATTGGGCCGTATGATAATGCTTCTGTATTTGTTGTCACCTGCAATATTTCATGTCTTATTAAAGATAGTGTTCAATATTTGATCTTATCTAAGACTAAGCAAGAAGAGAATTGTGAAATAGATATAAATGCACACTTTGTCACCCTTCTTTGTCCTTCTGTCTTCCTTATTTTCAAGCAGCAGTGATTTGAATTTTGCTAGAAGAGTATTCCTTTGTGTGAATTATACTTTTTCAAAGTAGTCTAAAATAAGACCGGATTAACATGGAATTTCCTGTCTTTTCTGTTTCTTTGACTCTGACAGTATTCACTATGGGCAATAGAGCTCTGGTCCAACTAAGTGACAGACTTAATATAGGTGACACATTTATACAGAGCCCTATCTGGGTCACCAAATTACTGATTTGAGCAACTGATGATATCCAAAGAATATCTTCCCTTTCCCTGATGCCTTACGGAAGCATGTTCTCTCTTAGGGTAATTGCCTCATGAAGGTTCAAACTTTCTTCAAAGTCAGGGAAGAGAAATGCTGTTAAGACAAATCAAATTAGCAAATATAATTGTTTGATTTATGTAGTGTGTTGGTTTTATTCTCTAAAAGTTTCTAGATATATCCGTGTTGGAACAATGGAGTAATTCAGAGTACATTAAATTATTAAAAAAATCAAAATTACCAAGGAAAACTTTATTTAATCAAATACTCTGTAACAAAAACTACTGACTATGGCAATGGTCCCATTTTCCATGGTATGTCCTTTGTTTATATTTTACGTTACTTTGACTACTAAATTTTATATTCATATGGGATGGAATGGGTGATAAAATAAAATGCAGGAGTAAATACTATCAGTATTTGGCATTTAGAAACCAAAATACGTCTATTTTGATTAAGCATGAATGTGACTTGATATATTTATTTCCCACTTCTAGAAGCATAATTCACCATATTCTTTTTTTTTTTTTTTGCAGAACTCAGTCTCAAAAATTCAGAATCCCAGGTCCTAAATGCCTGGGTTTAATGGGTTCGTATTTTTGTCTAGAGAAATAAGTCTTGCAAAAACTTGTGTTACAAGACCCTAGTGGAATAATAAGTGAAAAAATGGACAGAATGGTGAGGTAAGCATAGCCTGTGCATATTTAAGAATTTGGATCTAAATGTGTTGCTGAAAATAACAACATTTAAAGTGAATATGCAGTATTATTCAGGGAACCATTTGGTGCTAACACCTTTGCTGCTTGGATCAGTCTACCACTCAGATTGGCAAGCAAGTAAGAAAATGGAGCTTGATCGTTTCTGAAGTTAGTGAGAGGTCTGGTACTGAGTTTGATCAGAAAAAATAAGACCTTTGCTCCCTGCCTGATACTTTCCACAAAATTTCTGTATTTTGAAAAGTGCCGTGCTGAGACTTAACATCTTTGAAAATTTATGTATATTTAGAGAAGTAAAAAATCATGACATGAGAAAACGGAAAGAAAAACCCACAAAACTAGAATATAGTCTTTAAGGCTGTGAGGGAAAAGGCCTTTATTTATAGCCAATGATTACAGTTTATCTTATGATAAACCGTTCTTAGTAGTTCTTTCAATCCCTGTGGTCTTAAATGGTATCAGTACTACAATATATAATCATCCTTTACACATTAGGAAGCTGTAAAAAATAACTGCCTTCTTCATCTTTTTGTAATAAACTTAAATTAGAAGTGTTACCATTCCTTAGTACAAATAAAATAGGGGAACCACATTTTTAAAAGAAAGTAATTTTTTCAAAATTAGTTGTTAAATTGAATTTCCTTTTTGTTATAGTCAGCTGATAAAATCAGCTAGATCTACGCAGAGTTCTCTTTCGGCAGCATATGGAATCCTTCCCATTATTCCTGCTTGGAATAATGACCCAAGCAATTAATGAGCAGTTACAGTTTCTTGTGACATGAGGCCATTCCTTCTGAAGGCCATCTTGTCCTGTACTGGAGTCAATGAAAAAAAACCTTAAAGGACAGAAGCGAAACATAAAGATTGGAACATTACTGGTCATTTTTCATTAGCTGTGTCTCTGCAGTATGGAACTCATGTAATGACCAAAAACTGCCTAAAGCCTCTCATATAGGCAATGTAGGTGTTACAGAATCAAAGTTAGCATATTGAGGGAGAATTTGATCCAAAATGGGAAGATAGAGAATGAGTTCTTAAAATCATACTTTTCTCTTGTTTTCCATAGATAGTCTGGGGATATTTTTAAATTCCTCCCACTAACCTGCCAAATCACAGTATGGGGTTACTCAGAGTCTCCTTTCCTTTGAATGTTTTGCCATATGAATACTTTACTCTTACCTCTCAGTGTATTTTGTTTTCTACTTTGTAAGTATTTTGCTAACATGTTAAACTGCAAGGAAACTTAATCATGTAAATGTGACAGAGTTCAGTCACAGGTCTGATGTCTTGTTCTAGTGGTACATTTCTTATCTGTATGGTTTGATGATGATAGGCATTGTTTTCTATCTGCAAACTAAAAGCAGAGAAAACTAACTTGTATAGATTGTAATTATAATGGATTTTTTTCTCCTCATTGTGTAAGGATTAGAGCCAAATTGAATTATGATGTCTCTCTTTCTTTTCTTTTCTTTGCGTTAGGGATGGAGGAAGGTTAAACATATCCAGTAATGTTTTCTTTGTGGAAAGAATCTACCACAGAGTGAATTGCAGATGGAAATGAGTGACACCAAAAGCCCTCTTATCCTGACTCATAGCTCTAGTATCAATAGCTATTATCCCTGGACTAGTAGTTTACAGTTAGTGTCAAAATGAGTTGACATGTTGCTGGAAGCATGAAATAGATCAGCTGATAATGAAAATTAGTGCTGGCCTATGAAGTTTCTTGATCTAACTATATTAATAATTCCTTTGAATGCAAATGATTTTGTCAGAGGCAGTTTGAGTATAGATGTTTAATGGGACATAGGAGATGAAGCTGTTCCACTGCACTAGAGTAGCAGTTTCAGAGCTTTCTTGATTAGTTTGATTACTTCGAAATCCCAGCAGATTGAATGATTTCTGAACTCATTGTTATTATTGGGTCTATTTCTGCTGATTTAAATAATCTTACCTAGAAGTAATTAAAAAAAACAAAACCAAAAGCCCACACTAAAACCTGCACAAAGAGGAATTCATATTGTTTCAAAAGACTAAATAAGGAACTTTGGTCTTCATTAAAAAAAATTATGGTAGGGTATTTCATCATTTTTCCCTTTTTGTGGTTCAAAATTTATTTCATAAATTTTCTGCTAAAAGACTCAAACTTAGAATTTCTTTACTATTTAATGCCTGGTTAAATATTACTTAATGCCACTCATATTTTTATTTTATTGAAATTTTATTCTTATGTTCTATTAGATAAATTTAAGATATCACCACTCACTTTCATTAGGCTAGAGTATTTCCTGAATGATACTGCAGGTCAGAATGAACTGGTGCTTTTCAGTTTCATTTCAATATTACAGAAACCCTCCAAAGGCCTTTCTACCCTATAACCTACAATCTTCTTAAATGAAACTTCTTTATCTCAGTAAAGACATAGGATTTTTACATAGAATTTAAATGAATTATAGAAAACATTAAATATGACTTCATATTTTCCCCCTTTAGTTTGCACTGAAGAAATAAAAGAGGCTCTGTATTTTGTATCAAGCCAAACCTATCTTTATAATCTTGTAGTTTCATCTAAGCCCACAGCAAACAGCAGATGCTGAGCAGCATTTTATGTTCATGGTAATCTCTGACAGATTTACTTTAATTTGTCAATGATTCGTGTTTGACACAGACTTGAATTAGCATTAAGAGTATTAAAAGTATAGACAAACTTTTTATTTTTAAAATCAGGATGCAAAACAGGCAGGGAGTTGAATGCCCCTAGCCAAGACAATATATCAAAGAATGTTCCTTGAGATAGATCCAAAGATCGAGTGTTCTTGCTATGAGGGAGAAGAATTTGTTTGGAAAAAATATATAAATAAAGCCAGAAAAACTGAACTAAAAATGACATTTATTCCTCAGGAATGGGAACTGCAGTAAAAGGTGACTAGGTTTGCATGCAATGGACATAACCAGACTGAGACATGATGAATTAATTCACAGGCAATTTCTGTAGCAATCATTAAACACATCAAAGAAACCAGACAAACACAACAGAGGAGTGTCTTTTTTCATAAAGAGACTCTGGGAACAGCAGCTTGGTGTCTGGCAAAGGGTCAAATGAAAAAGTGACCAGATGAAGTTCTTTAAGTCCAAGATTTTGGTGACATCTCCCTCTCTCAGGGATAATGTTGGAAGCTTCGTTGGTTTCAGATCATCTCCATCTGAAATCAGTTAGTTATGGAGAGGGTCTCTGTTGAATACCACAGATGTTTAGAGGGCTACTCTTGCTTCCAGATCCAGCAGACTGCAACTGTGCAGTATTCATAGAAGAGAGGAGGATTTGTGTGTGTTTCCCAGCCAGGGAACTCGCCTTCAGATTAGTACTGTATTAATTTTTCCTTTTAACTAGATAGAACCAAGAACTTGATGATACTATTTATCAGCATGTTATTATCATGCTCCATAAGCCTGGCACAGGAAACTGGTCTGCCTGGTTATTGGGTGAATGTTTACTGAGCTAAATCCGAAATAATGCTTGTTGACTTGTACTTGGACAAGTATCCAAATGAAGTTACAACAAATTTCCCCTGAATAACTGCTTCTGAACTTTGTCTGTTTTGCTTTGGAGAAATATTGGTTGGAAATGTTTATACAAGAGCTATTTTGAGGTTCCATTAAAATGTGGAAAAAAAAGCAATGCCTGTCCCCCAGGTTTTTACTAGGAAAAAAAAAAAAGCTATAATTTCCAGAAGCAAATTATCGTGGTTTTGTTTACCTATTTTCTTTTCAAGGTTGAAAGAATAGAACATACTGGAGTAGGGAAACCTCGGTGTTGGTGTGAGGTGAAGTACACGAGCATTGCATTTCTGCACCAATCACAACTAATAAGTTCAAAACCACATCAGAGGAAGTTGTACCCTTGACTTGAAATGTGAAAGTTAATGCACTTGCAGTCACTTAACACTGTTAAACCACTTCCTTGTCAAATCACATATCACTAATGAAAAAAAAAAAATTTTAAGAGGACCCCTGGTGGTCTCGTGGTTAGGATGCGGCGCTTTCACCGCCGCGGCCTGGGTTCGATTCCCGGTCAGGGAAACTCCCCTGGGCAGAGGGAACTCGTCAGCCCTGTAAGGCCATCCATCTAAGAGAAGGTCACTCTAAACGAACCTACATCCTGAGGACCTCGCTGCCACCGTCCAAGCTCGCTTGGCCCCGGCAGATGAACCTTAGGATTAAAGGGTGGGCTCAGTTCAGTGCACACTGTGTCTCACCTAAAAAATCCACTGCGCAGGCTCGAAGGGTAAAGACCTTTCTCAAATCTTTGTTAGCGAAGACTGGCCATGAATGAATGAATGAAATGAATTTTTGACTGCAAGTTTGGTTATGTAAATTGTCAGATCTCTTCTGCATTCATACAGTATGAACAGATAGCAAAAATACCAATGTTGTGGTAATATCTGCACTTTAGGCTAAAGAAATGCATATATTTTCCTTTTTACTCAGGAAGAATTGCTAGCAAATCAAAAAAGAAGACACAAGCAAACAGAAGAAGGAATATTTGAAGTAGTACATACAAAATAATTATTCAGCACTGCAGACTAGTCTTTTGCAAAGCTTTAAATAATATATGCAGAGAGATTAGAAATCCCTGTGAGGAAGTTGTGAATTTTTTCCTATGTGCCCCTCCCCAATATTTTCTTTGAAGCTTGCTCAAAGTTATAGCATGGCATATCTTTTAGTCTAACGCAAAATGGTGTTTTTGCATCAAAAACTGTAGCCAAGCCAATACTTTTCCTGAAACTGGTGGTTCAAAGGGGAAAAATTGTTAAAATTTGTTGTTTAAAAGCATACTGTTTCATGACAGTTTAGGTGCAATGCTACCTTTTTCATACTTTTTTTTTTTCACAAAGAAAACCAACTCAGAATGTGTACATTGAGAAATTTCAAATGACCCTTTTGTGAAACGGATTTGGAAATCAACATCTGTCCACACAATATATATTTTTAGAAGGTATTTTTATCTCTATATTTCTTCCAGTGTTACATTCAGTGAAAGTATTTTTGCTCTACAACATGATAAAAAGATGAATACTTTTCTCTAGGATATGGATGTCCATCCCCTGGTTAAAAATGCAGCAATTCTTGGTTGGAAAGTACTAGTAAATAGCATAAACTTTTTGTGTTACAAAATTCTTTATCTGTATGACAAAGTATGTGAAGGAAAGTGCAGAATGATCAGGAGTTAGAAACAAAACTAGAAAAACAAAGGTATAAAAACATAGTATATTAAGCCCTGAGGCAATGCACCTTATTTATACAACAGAGAATGTCTACAGAATAGGCAACCAGCACAACAGAGGTATGACTAATAGATAGGTATGAATCAGGAGATTTGTATTCTTCTCACATGTTCCTCTTCCCAAAAGCAGAGAAAATTAAAGAACCCCCCTTCTGTGCATTCTCATCCATTCATCCTTTTCAAATCTGATACTCACAGTTACAATAGTTAAATTTTAAATTTGGGCAACCCAGGGTACTAACCTTGCATGACTTCTCCCAAATGAAATCATGCCCTTATGACTCATTTATTTTCCCTCTTTTTTTTTTTTCTCTTTGAGGAAACTGTATCTGAGGTCTCTCTATAGCAAAATAATAACGATTTTTTAAAAAAATGTAGAACCTATATCTTGTTGCTGTCTAAACATGAAGAAGTAGAGCATAGGTTTCCATGTTGTGGGATCTGGATTATTTCTAGCTCATAGTTTTCCTGCTTCAATTTAGTTGCATGGAAGGGCATTTTCTTAATATTGGTTTTATAACTACCCTTGTGTGCCAATAAATCAATAACTAAATGCAGTGCAGTTAAAATAGATAGAAAAATGTGTTTTTAAGGTTCTTACAGGGAGGCAGCTACTAGGAGTGGAAAGCACCATCTCTGCCATGATAAAACACTCTCAGGAAAACAAGTTTATACAAGCTCGAAGTGACCAAGAATTCAACATTCCAGCAAGTGGCTTTGTCTCTAAAAATATCCCAGATATTTTATCACTAATTATCCATGTAGGTTCAGATCTTCCAGCTTTTTTGCAAATGTAGTACTTACAGGTTACTTGTAGGGTATGTGTATAATTTTGAGCCTTTCACCAGAACACAGCACCCCCCCCAAGAAAGAACATTTGTATTTGTTGTGCTAAAAGATATATATTGCTATAACCAGTTTGTGCATTTATGGCCTTAAATGTGCTTTTCTGTGCAGCTGGGGTTTGAGAAGGACTCCAGTGATTCATAGGCCTTGTGCTGGATCTTGTACAATAGCACATTAACTTTGGTGGAATATGTTCAAAGAACAGGGTCTTGACCTTGCAAATGTTACTGCATGTGCCAAGCTTCCCCTGTGGGACTCCCTGCATCTCCCCTGGATAATGTCCGAAACCATATATGGGAGTATTGATTTGGCAGAGGGAATAATGTTAGGATACAAACCATATTCTGCTACTTATCTTGCCTTTTCAATGTAATGCAAAAGCACTGCAATCTGCTTTCAGCTGTGATTGGAGTTAAAAGATGAGTAAAGTGGGCTTGTATAAAGTATTTTTGCTTTTACCCAACCTCCTTCTGCTTAGCTGTTCTTGTTTGCTTCTGTAATTAATGGCAATGTGTTTTTCTCATGTTTCATATCTATGGTTGGGTAATGACAGACACAAATGCCAGATCTGATGAACCTGAAAGGGAAAGTAGGTGGGAGCAAATTTACCAAGAGCGTTATTCTAGTTGACAGGTCTGCCTCCTGTGACATTAATAATGCTTCACAAATGTTGATATAAATCAAGATAAAGCCAGAAGCAAGCCATAGACAGGATAGGGAACCATTGGCTCTGCTGTTTTAGCATCCTCAGAGCAGCTTTCAGCTGTGAATACCTTCATCCTTATCCCAGAAACCTGTACAACGAACAGGTTCCACATGTGTGTGTATATAATGAATCACATCAGGCATCCCCAGGGCCAAATTAGCAAACTTGATTTAAAGTTTGATCCAAAACACAGTAGTTTAAAAAAGTAAGCCTTTTCATGGACTTTGGTGGGCTGAACCTCAGCAAGTCCCTGAAACCTACTTTTCTAGCTACTTTTATGACTTGGTAGGTCCACATTTCTGGAGCACTTTAAAATCAAAATACCAGCTTGGTCCTCCAGTTCTTATATAAAAAGGCACATAATAAATATCCACAAATAAGAATGTAGCTGGGATTCTTGCAGAGTTATGTGCAAATTAAATTGTTTAGAGGCCTTATGCTGCTTCTGCTAGCAAGGACAAATACTGGATCTTCTTGGCGTTACAGAGCCCCTCTCTAGTTTTTTGTTGGTTGTGAAATGCTCAGTCCAAGAGATTAGAGAAGAACAGAGCAATCTACAAGGTACATAGTGGAGAGGAATGTGACTGGGGAAGTGTTTGCAGTACTGTGCTGGAGTCTCTGCCTAATGACGAGGTGCCTTTGGGAAACGAAGGGCCAACTTGCCGTTCCTGAATGTAGCGTTCTGTTCCTAAAATATGTCTTCCAACACCTGCAGCTGCTGATTTTGCTTTTTTGATGTTCCATGGTTAAGACAGCAAACACCAGAGGATAAATATTTTGGCAGGAACTACTCTGCCTGCACATTTTCTTCCGTGAAAGATGTACTAAGGTCAAAAGATTCCAAGGCAGATTTTGTGGACAAGAGGGCTGCATATTCCCATAGTGGATGGTGGATGCCACAGTAGTATAAAAGAAATTAGGATTATTTCCTTTTTTTTTTTTTTTTGTGCATGTTCTTGCAATGTCCTTGTTTTCTACTAGCATATGGGATTCTCTCCTGACAGAGAAAATGTTTTAAGTCTAAAGACATTTGTCCCTTCTAGATCGAGAGTTGAACTCTGGTCCCTTAACCTTCTGCCCAGCTCCTCTCTCTCCACTGCTTCTTTTTCTGACTGGTCCACTGCTTCTTTTTCTGACTGGTCTCAGACTCTTTCCTCACTTAAGTCCCCTTGCAAATGGCTCTTCCTTGCTTTTATACGATTCCCGACAGGTTTTACTACTGTAATCTGTGTACAGACTGTTTCCTGGCAGCCTCCTTAGCTCCCTCTTTGCCTTGCTAAATGTATAGCCTGCACTACAGCAGTATATATCTCTAAGCAAAGGCATGATCTTTTCAATTAACAGTGAAATTTTATATAAATTCTAGAAGAGTACTTCCCTCTTTGATGTACTTGGTGTCAGCATCATTTAGATCTGTGTACCAAAGAGGGATGTTGCTCCAAATCTGAACACTACGGATACTAAACGTATGGAAAGAATGCCCTCTAGACCTTGATCTTCCCAGGATACCGTCATTTACTTCCACCATGGTATAGAGAAAAAGAAATTAGGTGGCTTAACATCTGCACTCTCTTTGCTGAACTGTAGTTGCTGAGTTAATGCAGCGTTTGCACCTAGTAGAATAAATCAGCTGTGCAGCTTGTTGAGCTTCTGATTATAATAAGATAGGACAATAACCTGTAAGACATGAAGCTACATCTCCAGCAGTGTGATAAGACTCAGACAGAGGAAAAGGAAAAAAAATATTTTAAAAAATCCCTTTATCCTTGAGGAAAATGGACCTTGTCGAGACCTTGAAAATCCATTTGGCCATTCTACAGTAAAGCAAGAGAAGCAACCCTTACTGAATCTTTTTTGGACAAGATTTCTGATCACAACTATTACAGAATGCTGAAACTCCATGGCATGGAAACTTCTCTCCACTTCTCTGTGTCTGCCTTGATGGTAAACATTTGAAATGCTGCCCTCGAAACACTTCTTTGGGTTGTACATTTTAGTACATTTTTTTGACATTACTAGACTTAAAATTTATGTTTTTCAGATGTGGGCAAGTTTCTCCTACATTCTTGAATTCGAACCAAGTTCCCTCCAATCTTAGTTTATCTTGAGCAGGTCTGTATGTTTTCAGAGAACAGACTATACCAATTTGAAATGGTTTTAGCCTCATTTAGAGTTGTCTACCAAGCTAGGCCTTCTTCTGTTCCCCTGACAGTTGCTTCTCCCCTCACTTAATAAGAAAGAAGAATTTGTGACTTATTACTGCACATATTATAGTGTTAAATTGTCTTTTTCATGCAGACAGTCTTCAAAAATGTTGCTATTTTGTATTACTAATTTATTTTCTCTTTCTTTTTAATGTAAATAACCCCCTCCACAACAACATCAGTTGATGGATTCTCTTCATTTATATAACCTTGACTTTACCAGGTGCATTTATCCTAGAAAGGCCTGGCAAGCCCCAGGGTTCTCATTTTTCTTGTAATCTCCTTTCATTGGCATCTAAAGTGGCATTAAGCATACAGACATTTTGACCTTGAACACTTCTTGATAGAACAGAAAAGGAAGACCCCTTAAATAATAAAAGAGGCAGTCCATAGTTTTATGATTATAAAACAAGATCCCATTTCTTTCCAAATGCTGTGGTGCTTTTTCAGTGTCTACATTTACTGTCTCTTTGGAGAGTTACGTGTTTGTTTTTCACCTCCTGAAAACACAACTAAAGTCTAGAAGCCATTTTCTTTTTTAAAAATACGCCCCTCATTTTAATTTCTGGAAATGCCCATTCTCTTTCCCAATCTTTATCCTTTTGTTCTTTCAATAATAACCACTCCTCTTTTTCCTGTTACTTTTTCTTTCCTTTTTCTTGATGAAATGCTTTGTGTTTCCTACTGTCATGCTCCCTTTTGACTAAAGATCCTGTAGCATTTTGGATATTCAGTGTTAGTCCTTAACTGCTTAGTGCACAGACTTCATAAATACTATATTAGCTTTCTCTTTAACAAAAAGAGCCAAAATGTCCTATTTTTATTAAGAATACAGTGATGAAAACTCACATAATTTACCTTTGGTACAGTCTCTCATTAAGCGAAATTGAAAGCTGATTTTATAGTCTGAATCTGTACCTCGATAATATAATAGCATATGTCTCATTGACAGAACACAATGAAATATATTTCATTGATACGACACCCCAGTTTCATTTTAATAAGTAAAGAGTTCACAGTATTCCAGACAATTCATTCTGTGATCAAAGTGTTGTCAGAGACTTTTAAAAAATGTTGCCTGCTGGACATATTCTCCTACATTCCTCTGTGGTGCATAAAGCATTTAGGACTAATTACCATTGTCACCTTTAGAAACCATGGCTTGGGAAACTGGAAAGAGAAATATTCAGATCCTGCCATTGGAGCTGTGTGGCAATGACTTCTCTAGGACCTGGGAGCAGCAGCTTGTCTGTGCCTCTTCAGGATGGCCCCATATCTTCAAGGCCAATGACTCTATCGCAGCACAGTGAGGCAGAAACCTCACTGAGAGACTTCACCAAGAGCAAGTTTAGCATCTCAGGTGCCTCTTCTGGGGAGGGCTGCAAGCTAGAAGGAACTGATTGCTTTTAAAAGGGACCCAGATGTCTGGGTTTTTTGGGTGTAGCGGATTGGTACACATGACAAGAGGATACAGAAGTGGGAGGTTTGAAGAGCCTGCAAAATTGTATTTTAGATATTAGTGAAGGTTTATGAGCCATTTTTTTGATGTAGTAAACTTTTCTTGAATGAACCTTCTCCTGAAGCAAGCTCCTTGCCAGGTTATCACTGAGTGAGTTTATCAACCCTCAGAAAGTGATGACGGCACAGCTCAGTGGCCTGTGTAAGCTTCTTGTCCTTAAATGCTAATGTAGGAGAATTTTATATTCTTCCTCTGTGCTTGTCTTTTTCTCCACTCAGTTGTTCATTCTTCACATTCTCAACTCCATTTTCATCCTATTTCTCACTGGAGTTTCTCTCTGTTTCCTCGCTGATCCTTCATTTGTAGTCTCTCCTAAGCAGAATAACAATCAAGTGGCATTCAGTTTTGTACCAACCTTTTCAAAACAGAGTGTTCCAGGTGATTTGAAAATAAACAGCTTGAATATACTATTTACATATCTGTACACATATATGAAGATAAATGAAAATTAAAATATTTGAGGAATTGTTTTTAAAATGCAGCATACATATGAAATTACAAGAATAGCCCTTAGCCTTGAAAAAACCTTCACTGGAATTAAAATTTTACAGTGAACTAATCCCACTACAGGATGCCCAGCAGATAATATATAATTTTTAATATTGCAGAATATGGACCTTACCATGATACATAGGACAAAAATGCAGAGATTGAGTGTTTACCCTGTGCCATAAATTTATATCCAGTTATATTGTTTGTCCATGTTTTTGTATGTCTGTTAGTTAGATATACGTAAAGATTAAACATACAACATTTGAATAGGAATTTGTGTGCACATAGAATTCAATTCCACAATACCACCAGAGACAGTATCACTGTCTCCAAACTACCCACCCATCCTGCTTCAGCAAATAATTTGATAAGTGTTTAAGTCCTTCAGTTCCATTTCAAAGCATCCTTCTAAGCACATGCTTATGTACTCTGATATAGACAAAAGTGGTTTATAACCTGAATGAAGATATATGGGCATGGTTGCTTACCACTGAAGTCACTGAAATTTAGTTGTCGAATTTAGGCATCACGTGAGTATTAATGTCTGAAAGCTGAGACCTCATTTATACCTGCAAATTCAGTTAGTCTTTCCCAATAAGAAATTTTAGGTGTATAAAGCTGCAATTCTAAAAGATATTCTTAAAATGTGCCCGTGTCAGAATCAACTCACAAAGTTTTATACAAAGTCAGATACCTCTTCTAGTGTGTCTAATAGTTCTGAAAGAGTACATGTATTAGGAGTTATAGGTATAATAATTCTGGCTTATTTCACTTGTATAACACTACATTTGTGAGCTAAAGGCCTGGATTCTATGGCGCATGTAACAAGACCAGGGTAAATCCTGAGAAATGCTTTGTCCAAACTCATCTTCTCTAGATAATTCATTTGTATTAAAGCTGCTTCCACGCTAATGTCTTCAGAAAAAAAAATTTCAAACAGCCATTTGGATTTTCATATGAAACAACTCATGAAATTTTACCTTCTCACACAAAACTTAAATCTCTCTTAAAAGACATGGTTAATTTTTAATGATTTTTCTCCAGAACCAGCCAAACTTTTTAAAATTACAGCTGATATTAGCCCATGAACGAATGACATCAATTGAAATGTACTTTTTTTTCTTCAAGGTGATTGATGTAATTCTGTATTAAAGTGACCTTTTTTAGAAATGTTTTCACTGTAATGATTTCCTGTCCTTTTTGCTCAGCAATCAGAACAGCAGAACTGGCATAAGCCTGTTTCAGCTGCTTGATGTTAATGCTTGAAGAGAAGCGAGCTGCACAGTGTGCACGCCTGTAGGATGGTGGTAGAGAGTACAGATAAGTGCCAGCACCAATGACTCAACTGGGAATTTAAAATCCTAACTTGAGAGGTTAGTAAGGAAGAAAACCTGGCCTCACACAACTGAAAATACAAGTTGTTATCTTGAATTTAATTAGCGTACCTTAAATTTCTCAGCAAGAAGTTTTGTTCTCAAGTGAATTGCATTTCTGACAAGTGTATGGGCCGATTCATGTTTTTATACAGGTAGACTGATCTTCATTGTGTTGGAAGTCTGGCATCTCGAAAAACTGTGATTTATGCTGTGAATAATACCTATTATATAGTTACAAAAACACACCTGCATCTGTAAAACTGACTGAAAGCTCCTTATATGAAATCATCTTACTATGAATGAGTAAAAGTAAAAAGGATGACAGTAACCTTTCGGAGTCCCTGAAAGAATGTTGTATTAAAGATATTTTTTATTTAAAAAGGATAAGTACAGTTAAATTTTACTGCATGAAAACTTATTATAAAAAGCATAAGTTAAAACTTTATACCATTCAGGAAAACACAGTTACAAAAAACAAACAAACAAACGACCAAAACATCTATACCTACTTGGAAAAAAAAAAATAAGAGTAGCCCTAAAACCAAGGTGAGATAGGTGGTTGGATTAGATGCTCCATGTGACCCCTCTGGTTTTAAATTGTGTAGGCAGTATTCCAGGCTTATTTTCATTTGAACACTGTTAAATATCATATACAACAGGCAGAATACTGAGCAAGACAAACTCACCATGGCAGATTTTATTTTTCCTTCTTAATTAATTTTCTTAGTTTTCACTGTAGAGAAGAAAATAATCTTTTGCATGTAAACCCCTGTTTGTCCTCTCCTGTTTGTCGGAGGAGATGTAGCAACATTATTGCCACACTATTCTTTCAACTGTGAAGTGCACTTTTTCATAATAACTCTGTGATCTTAATATTTTAGTAAATAAATCAGAAATACAGACTATAACAGAATAACAGGATCTGTTTAAAAATAAGGTTGTAATTACAAGCTATCCTGCTACCAGGATTTATTTCATAGAACATATGGCTTCTCTAATTAAGAGGAACACTTATTTTTTTATCTTTTAAGCCACATATAATACTCTAAGTTCTATTCACATACTGCCAAACTTGTCAAATGTGCCTGCTTTTGCAGCTGAATTTTTGCTCTTGTTCAACCCCCCTTATTAAAGGCTGACATTACAAAAAAAAAAAGGCACAAAATATAGAATAGTATTTGACTTTGAAATTAATGCTGAACTTTCTTTAAATTTTTTTTCCTATTCTAACTCTTAAGTTTACTATCCTGAAGTTTAGTGCTTCCATCTATTTAAAAGTGTTTATCTGACATTTATCCTTCATTTACGGCTGCTGTCTCCTATTTTTAGGCCTACAGGATGATGCATTTATTACGTGATTATTGCCATGTCAGGTATTCTGAACATTATTTGAATAATAACATTAAGAATGGTTGTGGCTGTTGCATTAAAGTAATAGAAGATAGTTTGCCAATTTAGAAAGCAACATTCTGCCTTTTTCTCTATTGTCTTCATAGTAAGAAAAATCCAAAGAGTGTAAGTAGACTAACAATCTAGGAACTATATTTTAGGAGAAAAATAAGCTAGAATTGACTTCAGAATTTTGCCTTGCTTTGCTAAATATACCTACTAGAAGGCCCAAAGCTTGCCAGCTGTTAATCAGAATGAATACTCGGTGGCCAGATTATGTTTTTGTTTATTGTCTGTGCAGAATGGAAGAGGATTAAAGGAGCATTTTTTTCTCATGTGTCTGACTTGAGTTATCAATAAGATTTTGGTGCTGAACCCGGTCTTGTTGGGTCATGGAACAGAAAGGGCATTCCAAATTATAATAAGCTAGGAAAGAAATTGGCATAGCCCTGGACACCAGGCTTTAGGAAAAACATGTCTCTCATCGATGCCCCACTTTGTGTTCATTGCTTTTCACTGCAGTGTCTCTGTGAGTTGCACACTGACCAGCAACCCCCTACAGGGCAGGACCAAAGATGACACAGATACAGACATAGCCCTGAAAGAAAAAAGGCCTCCAAATGCCGCAGTCAGGAGATCTGGAGAATAAGTTTTGACTCGTGTTTCTTAAAGCTGATCCTATGACATCTTGAGCAGCTGCTGCTGATCCTCTGAGGCTTTTGACTGTTCATATAACTTCTGGAGTATTTAACCTTTTACAGCTGGAAAGTACTGATGCCTCTGGGAATTGAGGTTAGATGCTACCCAGAAGTTTCCCTTGCCCTTCCACAGGAAGCAATGGATTTATCAACTGTCTTGCTTTGTCTGCCTCCAGCCTGCTGCCCTTCCATTAAATAGCACTTAGTGCAGAAGTTCTGTTTTCAATGGGATTGCTCATGTGAGTACCATTCTGCATAGGAAAAGGGACGAGTTGGCATCTAAATTGCCCACAACCTGGTTGTTATGACATGAAAGTTTATTGTCTTGGATTTACCCACAACTGTGTTGTTCCAAATTGTGGCATAACTCTGCTCAATAGAAAGATTTAAAAACAAAGCCAACACCAACCAACCAAACAAGAGTAAAAACTTGCTCTTGTTTGAATTCTAATGTCCTTTTGGTTATTAAAAAACCCAAACCAAACCCCCAAGCAAATGAACCGCGCCCCTCCAACAAAAAAAAAAAAAAAAACAAACCCAAAACCAAAGAAAAATAGAAAAGTAATGGAAATTTCAGATTATAGTCCTCTATTGCAACGTGAAGAAGCTATTCTCTGTTTCTACTGTCAAATCTGCTTCTAAAGTTATCTGTTCACAGGTACATGAATACTTATATAGATGGCATTTTCAAGGCATATTTGGCCCTGGATTCTTAATTGGGAATAATATTTCAGTTTAAATTAGTTAAAATTGTTTTCTTTTAATTTTGTATGAAACATTATCACTGCACATAGACTAACAATTTTTTGACTCATTTTGATCCCCAATAATGTTATCATATGCAAAAATTATAAACAAGCTTAAACATTGGTGGATTATAATTGAGAGCAGATCTAATAAGGTGCTCTTAGGTGCTAATTGCCGTCTTAAATTGAAATCTGAAGATTCATGTAAGATGTCTTTAAGCAAAGTCATGTAAGTTATACATTTTGTGAATATATTCTTTAATGGTGTCAGTAAAGAGGAAGGATGCATTGAGCTGTGTTCTTAACAACACCGGAGCTGCCAATGTCTACAGTTAAAGATTTACCCAATTATTGCAAGATATTATGGATTTAACATTCGATTCCTGGATCTGATCATGTTCCTTTTTTATCACCTCAGATTCTCACTGGGCAAAGGGCTGTAACAAACATTGCACTGTGATCTGTTGAAATGTGTCGTGCTTGGTCAGTTTGCTGTAAAATGTACCAAGGTCTGCACAGGAATGGCACTTAGGAAGTTACAACATATTCACAAATAAGTGATTTTTTTTCAAAGGAAACCTTTAACAAAATCCTTCCAGTATGTTATCCGTTCTCTGCAGCATCTTTAAACTTCATGCTCAGGGTCATCTTCAAAAGCTGAATTTGTGAGCAAGCATGAAACAGATTTGTCAAGCTGCTGTCCACAAAGTACTTAACAACCTACATGGTGAAAGGTGGAGGAAAAAAACAGATGCTTGTAACTTGAACTTCCATTAGATTTCAACTCTCAAATTGTTTAAAAGGGGATTATGTTGTTTAAATAAAGTAACATATAATTGGGACTCAGGAACTGTGGCATTTGATCATATTGAAATATTAGAGACAATATTTTGTAGTGAGTGTATATATATATATATATATATATCAGCAAAATACAATGGCTGAAATTTGATGGCTCTATAGCATCACAGGGCCTGTGGAGTGAACTCTCCCTGAAAGGAGCCTTTGTTTCCATAGGCAACAGAGCTGCTGTGGCACTATGGATCAAACACATCTGGATTTACTTTTATGCCTCTGAGGTAAACAGTTGCCTGCTGCACTACATAAACAATGAAAGAAAAACTCTCTTTCAGTAAAAGACCTGACCAGCATGAACTGAGGGTAACTGCATGCTGCTGAGGGGAGCCTGGTGCAGGAGGCTCCTGGGAGAGTGCTACATGCACTGCCATTTTTGCCTTTTCTCTCATTTAGTGCTCCAAATTTTTTGTTGTCTGTTTCACAGCTTAAAACTGATAGAAAAAAAATCTTAAATGTGATCATTTTTCCTTCCCCCACATCCAGGGTTGTCTTGTCATAACGAGGCTGGAGATAGAATTATCAAATGTTTCTGCTTTTCACTGTTTGAAGTGCAGAATTAACTGCAGCCTCTTATCTCAGCCATCTCAAACTGTTTTGGACACAGCTTAATGGAGAGTTTTAGAAGAAAGTGCAAATCTTGCTGGTCTTTTGAAAGCATACCCTTTCCATTTTACCAGAGTGAAAGACATTCAAGCAACATGTTATAGGTGAAGTCACATGAATATTGGCCTTTAAATAAAAAAAAAAATTAAATGTCTTCTGATTGTTGTTGTACAAGAAAAATTAACCATCAGGATCAAAGAGAAATGTTAGCTACTGATAAGTTATGCCTGAGTTTGCTGAGCTTGCTTAATCATCTGATTAAAATTATGCCATTCCGTGCAATCTTTTATTTTACTTTGCATTTCCGATTTATCTTGCTAATGGTTTTGCTTTCTAAAAGGTGAGCTTCCAGAGGTGCAAGCCACAGAGGCCTGGTACACTCCAGTGATTCAATGCAAGTGAAGCCTAATCCTGAGTTAAGTACACGACATTCTACAGATGTTGCTGAGAGAATTTTTTCACTGATTTTAATGGTATCCACTGTCACAGCACCGAAACCACTTTTAACCCACAAAATAATCAAAGCCATCATGTTTCTGTCTCTATGATATTAGAGACTTATATATTTGTTCTGCTGCTAAAAATACTCTAGTGCCTGCTTAGGCAGCTTAATGAAAAGTGAGTCCTTGACCTCTACCCAGAGGTTTGTGAAAGAGTGTTCAGAAGCATGGAAACTGTTGTCAGAGGCTGCTTCCCTCTTACAGGCGTTGATTTGTCAAATGGCTGACTCCTGCACTGCACAGATTTGGCACTGTGCAGGTACCTTATGCTGAATGAGCTGCTCCCCTGCCTGCTCAGCCTCTCCCTTCATGACCATTCCACTGGGCCTCCTTTTGCGTCCTGTTTCTGCTGGGGTAAATTCTCTTCAAAAACCGGTGATGGAAGACGCCTTTCTGTCTTTGACTTTCTCTCTCATAAGAGGTCAGGTATGGAATGTTTTTATCTCAGCTGCTCTTGTCGCAGAAGTGCTCCTTGGATTCACATAAATCTTCTGTTTATTTGTTCTGATTAAGGCTACTGAATAAATTAGTTATTGAGAGCAAAATTGAAAATGTCATTTTAAGGTAGAAGTATGTGATAAATCACAAAGTGAATATGTGATAATCACAGTGATGAGCACAGTCTGGATGGCAATTTTCTGAGTTCTGTGTCCTAGGCCTATACAATCTTTTTTAGTTAACATGAAAGCTTTTCAAGGTCAGCAGTGCCATACAGGTAATGATGAGCCCAGGGTAGGCTTATGTTAAATGTGTCCTCAGTGTTCAGGTTAATCTTTTCATTTGTGAATTTTTTTCCAGAAATGGATACATGGAAAGCCATTACCTGTGTTACAAAAGTAATTTTTGTATCTTTAAATATCATGATGGTTTATTTTTCAAATAGGAGATTAACTAATGCATTAAAAACCATGACATTCATTAGAAACTACTAACTTCAAGCACTTTATTTAGCAAAATGTAAGCTCTGGGTACTTCCAGGTTATACAGATGTAAAAAGGAGAGGGATAAATAAAAATAGTGCAGCTTATCTGCACTTTTACCTTTAATCCAAAATTACGTGTTATTCTTTCTGACCTAAATAGGTGGAAAAAATAAGTTAGTGAATCAAACAGATTACCAGTGTCTTGAAAGTGGAGATCAGTTTAGATACTGCTGGGCTGAGCCCTGCAGTCCTTATTTGATCTTCTGAGCTCAGCCTGCTACCTTCACTTTCCATTTATTTTAGTGAGATGCTGATTTTCATTAGCATTAGTAGCATTTGGTGTTATTTTGTAAAGATTTACAAGGGCCAACATTTACCAAAACAGTTTCAGCTGCTAGGAAATCTTGTATTGTTATTCTTTCCTCTGATACTCTTTTGTCTTAAACAGCAATCTGACTTGTTTCCTAGGATTTCCTTGTTATAGGGGTCCAGGTGTTATATATTTCCCTGTGCATGAAATGAAACATAATAAGATAAGAAATCACTGAAAAAAAATTTTTAGCCTGTTTTTCTAGAAATAATATTTTTGCACTTGTGTATGACTGTCTAAACTTCTTGTCTGATAATTTTGAACCTTCTGACTGGTGTCAACTGAATTTGACACGAGGGAAGTAGTCCCAAAGATAATTGAGTTCGCTGTAGCATTGTAAAAATAAGGCCCCATAAGCATTTTGACTGAAGGAAAGACAGCAGTGAGAGCTCACATTTTGTGAGAGGTTATAAATTCCCATACCAGAAGAAAGGCTCAGATCAGAGCTTAAATCATAAGATACAAATCCACGGGAAACCAAGCTGCATTTATTTCAGGCTTCATTGTTTCACTTTTGTTTCTAATAACATCTTATGGGATTTAGAGATCAAAAATTTTTAATCTTGTGTATTTGTCATTATTTGCACTGTTTATTCAGTTTTTGCTGTCCAAATTTATTGATGAGAGGTTATTTTTCTCTTTTCACTTTTTGTCAGCATAAAATGAAGCTTCAATTTATGGGAGGTGCAAATCATTGTATTTGCTCTTTAATTACTTATTTCTATTCTGTTATTTTGTGCTTTAAAAGAATTACTCCACTTTTTTTTTTTTTTAGTGCAAAAACTATATCATAATCTTTCTTTAAAAATTGATTTGAGAAATCTGCAACCACTGAGCTGTGGAGGGTACTCCCCTCACTGACTTTGTGTCTTTGCATTAGACCTGGAAAAATAATTCTGAGCTGTTGTTTATTTACAATAGGCATCCTGCTTGCCCTAAACATGGGAAAGGGTTTGACATCAGTGCTGTTTCTCTCTACTGATATTGTGATTAAACTCCCAGATTTGAGCAGGTATTTGAACATGCCAAACAAATCCTTCACCTTTTCCAGTCCAAGGACCAAAGGCCATCTTCGTGCCTACTATCCCAACAGGAAAGGGGTGTGCCCATTCTGCAACACCTTTCCTGTGCTGGGGAGGGGAAGACCCCTGTGAGAAGACAAGAGAACCTTTGGTAATTTGCATTCTCAGTGACTGCTCACTTTGGTATAAAGTTACCAGTCTACACCCTTTTTCTTCTGAAATCACCTTCATGTGTTAGATAATGTCAAGTAGGTAAGGGGGACCATGAATTCCTGCTTTTTCCTGTATTTATTCTGGCAGGAAGAGCTGTGCAAGGGAGTGTACTCTGTCCTCTGAGAAGTGATCTCTGAGTCTATTGACAGTATCATTGTAGGTAGAGACTGTGCTCTCTGAACAGTACTTATATGTGTGCTAAAAAATTAAGCCAGATAAATTATCCTAAAATGTTATTGTGTAAGTATATATTCAAAACAGTGTTTTTAAAACATTTTGCACTTGGCACAAGCATTTGTTCAAAGTGAGTAGGAACTGAGAGCAATCAAGCAAAGACTGGAGGTTTTTGGAGTAATCTGCATGCCTGTCATTTAAGTGACTGTCATGTCACACATCTGCTTTGTGATATGTTACTGCCATTCTATAGCATGCCACATCCTAAGCAGTGTGGTGAGTGACACCATGTCAGTCACCTTGCTGTCCTGCACGGAATGTGTCTGTAGTACTGAAACCTTCTCAGGCAGTGGATAAAAAAATTTAAATTTGCTCCATGTTTGCATGGAGTGAATGCTGGAAGAGTAGGGAGAAAAGCGTATTAAAGGAAAAATGAGAATAGACTTTCACTTGTTGCTTGTTTTCTGTTACCAGTTAATTGTAGTCCAGTAAGCATATGTTTTGCACCAGTTTGGTACCCACTGTCCTTTGGAAAGAAGATACTACATATTGGAGGTATTCAGGAGCTGGGCAATTCATAAGTGTAAGTCAGGGTTCTGACAGATTAGGTCTGACAGATTTAGATGCAGTGATAGAATGCTCACACGTTACATCTTGCTTCTCAGCTGGAAGTAAGTACCTGAAGAGCAGGGGCAACAGCATGCATGTGTGATGTAGCTCATAGTCCAGTGGCATAGCTTGAACTGCTGATGAAGGTAGAAACTTCTAGGCTGGGAAGAAGCATCCCACTTTGTAGTACTGGGATAGAGGTGGGTGCAGAGAATATTGTAAATCACAACAGCTGGATGCTTGAGGCAAATGTGGACCTGCTGCTGAATGGGGCAGGGGATCTGATGAAGGACAGAGGAAAGGATCTGCTGCTGAATGGGGCAGGGGATCTGATGAATGACAGGACTGAAATACAGGAAATTCTATTAAATATAGGGAAAAACTTTTTACAGCAGAAATGATGAAATACAGGAACAGGTTTTCAAGAGAGGTTGTGAAGTCTCTGTCCTTAGATATTCAAACCTGACTAGACCTGGCCCTGAGCAACCTGCTCTAGCTAGCTCTGCTCTCAGCCCAGGATTGGATTAGACAATCTCCTCCAGAAGTGCCTCCCCACTGCGGCCAGTCTGAAAGTCTGTGATTCTAAAGCTCACCCATCACATTCCCCAGCTGATAGACCTGAAGACACTTGTGCTTTCAAGTTTGTTTGCAAAGTTGCTTTACTTTTCTTTGATTGCAAAGAGAATATGACATGCAAAATACACTAATGGGCAAATGTTTGCTAAAGATTCATACAACCTCAGGCTAATAAAGCAATAACAACAGTAGGCTATGGTGCAAGTCACAAGCTGGCGGTTTTACAAGCTGTTTACTACAGAGAAATTCTTTATAGGTACGTCTTCAACATTTTCTTACAATTCTGCAAGATAAGTTTCCTTTTTACTTATGCCTTTAGACAGATACACTGCCTTGAAACCAACCATACTGGAATTAAGTTTCTTCAAGCCATTACAGACTTCATACTTTTTTTAAATTTTCTTATCTTAGAGACCCCTTTAAGAGATTTGACTTTGAAGCCTTTGCCCCTTGAATATGATTGTCTTTTCAGCAGCAATTTGTAACACCCAGCATTCATTTTCTACTGCAAATATGACTGTAAGACTACATTATTTATTCTTTCTAAAGTGGGGAGAGAGAGTTTTAAACTGCTGAATTAAAACCTGCAGTTGCCGAGAGGCAGGAACAACTTAAGAGCTATTTAATTGTAGATGTTTTCCTCCTTTCCCCTTTAACTCTTTCCTCAGGGAAGGATAAACACAACAGGCAGTTGAACAATAAAGCAGCTGTTCTAGAGATAGAGACAAGGAGGGGTAGAGAAGGTCAGAATGAACTTTGCAGCTAGGAGGAAAAAAAAGACAGCCATAGTATCTGCACATCCTTAGAAAAGCAGGTATTTGAAATTAGTACATTGAGTTACTCTGTTGAAGCTTGCAAATGTGATGGACCTCACTCTTAAAAAAATTAAGTTTTGGTTCAACCTTGGGAAGGAGTTAAAGCTGTTGCATAATTATTACTGGGTGAGCATGAAATTCCAGCACTGCCCTGCACTGGCCCAGCCAGCTCAAGACAGAGAATTTTGTGAAGGAAGCAGATCTGAGATAAAGGTGGAATGAAGCTTACAGGGGGTCAATATATCTATTCAAAGAGTATAGTCTCAGGCCAGTCTATGATGCCATAGTTACAGTCTTACAGGTATTTTTTTTGCCTGAGAATGTCATCACGAAAAGCAAGTACAACTCTGGAAGTGGTACAGATTCTTTACAGGTACTTCAACCTGCTTGGAACATATTAATGAAGTTATCAACCTATGCAGAATGACAGAAAGGCTTAAAGAGACTGCTGAATTGGTATGAAAAACACCCTCCTTAAGTGCTTTTTTTGTCCCTTCCATTATTTGTTTATGACCACAGGAACTTCTCCCTGTAGGGTCCCTCACTGTTGTTTCCACAGTAATATGGATGTAACCTGCCTCCTAACAGTGAATCTCCACAAGGTGTTGTCTCAGAAAACTGTGTAATCTAGAGAAATTTAGATGCCTTACACCCACAGTTAACACCAACACTGTAATCCTGAACTGCATGTGCTGCGAACTGTAGTGCTTGACAGCAGGGTGAGCTGTTTCTGTTGACTAAGAATATTCTACATTTTATTTAGAGTAAAGAGCGGTTGAAAGGGATTTAGAGAACCACTTATTTTACCATTTTCCATAACTTCATGTTAAAAGCAATACAAAACTGTAACCTTTTTACCCGGCTACCTGCAAACTTGAGAGGGACAACCCTTGAAGCCAAGAGCTTTTGCAAAAGACATGGATAATATTAATGCTATTACCATGGTTGAAAGAGAAGTGGGCATATTCTTCTGTTGTTAGCTTTGTGAGAATGCTGTATTTTCTATTAACAGCATGAGCAGTACGTACTGCCAGCTAAGAATGACTTTTTGTTTGTACATGGGTTACACACCATGTCTGTGAAGTGCACAGGCATTTTTGCATGACACTGCATGCTGCATTTCTGCAATTCCTGAACATAGCTGAAAGAAGGAGATTTACAAAGAAGATACAATTTAGGCACTTGCAAAAAGATTTTTCTTAGGTTCTCTTTCTGAAATGGAAGTTCTACAGATTTGCCAACACATTAGTTCATTATATGATGTGTCTGATATTTTTTGGATAATCTGATTATACCTCTGGTCATCAGAGTCTGTTAACAAAAGCCAGAATGTGTACGAAAGTATTTTAAATATTATCTTGCCTTTTTTTTTTGTCTCATTTAATTGACTTCTCATGTATCAATCTGTAAACTAAAGAAAGTAGGAAGAAAAAAAAAATTATTATTTTTTTTTTTTTTTAAAAACCAACTCCGTCTCATTTTGATGACAAGTCAAATATAGGTATCACTGGTTTTGTCTGAACTACATGCCTTGAGCTTGTTTCCTCTAAAGAAGAAAGATTATATTATATCCCTAAGTAGTGTTAGTCTGGACAAATAAATAAACCTAGTTCACTCTGTGAGGGTAGGTGGGGGTGAATATATAACAATAGAAGATAAGGGAGACTTTTCTATAAGTGGCTGAAATATACTTGTAGAGCCGTATGCAGATACACTGCTGCTGTCACTTTATCTGCCTTTCCTCATGAAGAAAATCCTCAGGAAACCTGGATGTTTAGAGCCTTCAATTTGACTAAAAACTGGAATTGTCAATATGCTCTACTATAATCAGCTCTGCAATGCTCAGTGACGTGAGTCCTTGTGGCCCTTGCAAGTTGAACAAATTTTCTGACAGGACTTGTCCTTAACCTTCTGAGTCTGATGAGATTTTTATCCAACTTCATCCCATCTTTATGTGGCTTCCCAACTGCCTCTGGCCTTTCCCTCCCCATTGTTATGTTCCAGGTTCCATTGCCTCGACGTGGCTGACAAACCTCTGGGGAACTTACGAACAGACTGTACTAAATCAGGGCCATGCAAGAATTAGAAACAAAAACCATCTTTAACCAATGATGTAGTAAAAAAACCCCTGTAGTGTTCCACTGCCATTTACTGAGAACAGTCCCCACCCATAAAGAACTGTTACCTTCGAATCCTATTACTATAGAAACGTGTTGTATTACTTTAATAGACCATTCAGGAAGAAGAAATTGTTTTCTTTTGAATCTACATCTCCATTCTGCTGTTACCTCAAACACAAAAATTTACTTTAGTTTTTTTGTAGTCCTGTGACTTATTTAAATAAGGCTGTGCCTGGAATTGTACTGTTTTTTATGCCAGGTCCTCACCCATTCTGACATGCCCTTCTTGACACTAACAGGGTACAGAATTAATGAAAAGTGCATTTTGTGTGTAAGTTCTTTCTTCCAAGTCTTTCTGTATGACTTAGGTTCTCCTTCTGCTCACTGGTTCAAGTGAACCGTTTTTCTTAGTGTGTGTACAGGGACCTTAGGTGGGCACACCGTCCATTACAGGAGACAGATCGTAGCTGGGACATTCTACAGCAGCAAGTGTGTTGTTAGGGCTAAACAAATTACCTCCCAAGTCCACATATTGAGTTTCCAAAAATTCCATCCTTAAGTGATTTAACATTTATTGATTGTGTGAACAATCTTAATCTGAAACAATACTACATAGCAGTTCTCTTCATAACAGTCACACGTTGGATTTTTCTGTTCCCTGAGTGCATGCATCACTTTCATTCTGGGATATAAATAAATTTACTATGAAGGAAAAACACTTTCTATTGATGGCCAAGAATATAAACCATTGCTTGGGAAAGAATATTATTGCCTTAATTTTTTTCCTCAAATGGTATTATATTTCACCTCACTTCCCCTTGTACTTGGTTTATTTATCTTCGATAGCAGTTCTCCCTATCCTGAGGGATTAGGGTAGCCTGACTTGCCTTTCTTTTCACTTCTTTTAATGTCTGTGTTTCATATCTGTATAAGGAGGAAAAAAAGCTCTTGAAGACTCTTGCTAGATTAACAGCATTTTAAATACTCAACTAACTTTTTAAAACCAAGTAATTTTTTATTAGCAAAAATTTGAAACATGGACACTTTTTCTGTATTTTATTTTCCTAAACCAAACTGTACCAGCTCTGTAGATATTTTATGTATAGAATGTCCCTATCAGCTTCCAGTAAGTTTACAAAGATGGTTCTGAGAAGGAAGGTAAGGATCAGATTCAGATGGACGTTGTAATATAAGGCACAAAGCTATTGAGCATGGTATGGTGGCACTGAAAGAATTCCTAATTGTAAGAACAATGTATCTATTAAACAGTAAGTAGCTTCTAAGAAATAAAAATGTCAGTTTACTTATGGCTTGCTTGGAAAAGCACTAGTTTTTTGCTAACCAGTAATGCTGTGCTAATGAATTAAATAAGACCATTTCCCTAAACCATTGTTGATGATTTGGTAATATTATACTTGTTAAATTTTGGATTAAAGCTTCATAAATATTTTAAATATTTTAGCTCTTACAGCTGCTGTCTGTTCCCAGTTTGAAATTACAAGTAAGAGTTAATTCCCTTACTGCCTTACAATGATACAAATAAATAATCCATTGCCATTATTCGGTTGCATTAGCTTTAATGGGTTGTCCATTTTGAATAGTCATGTTTTCATAAAACAGAAGTAGCATTCAAACATTGTTTAAAGATAATGTTACTTTTAAGTAGATGAGTGTTATTATGTCTTTTTGCAAACAGGGAGAGTGAGACACAGAGGAAGACAAGATTGTCTTCCTCTATATATATGTTTGTGAAGCTGCTGACCGGTTATAGGTCCAGCTGAACACAGTGGGAAACTATTTTCTGCCTCTGGAAAAACAACCCAAATGACAGAGTTATGTGGGAATTTGCAACAGGGGCTGTCTCCACCTCATTCCCTCATATAAATGTTATCAGTAAGGGCTATGAAAGGAGGGAGAGGAGGGATAGATCTGTTCAATTTGGTGCCATATTCATTTGGGGAGAAGATTACTTGCAATTATTTTTCCCAAAAGCTAAGTTTAAGACAGAAATTTTTTTTTGAGAAGGTGAGCTGCTTGTTAATAACATACAGTTTTAAGAAACAATTAATGAAGAAGCACATATATTTAAACTGAAAATTATTTCCATATCACAGTGTGACAGAATATAGTTCAAAGTCCTTTTAGTAATATATGGTCACTCTGAGCAAGACAGTGAAATTTAGTCATAATGCATACACCTAATTTGAATCAAGGTTGTCTGTGTTGATGAGAAAGCAAGTAGGAAGAGCCACAGTTGTCTTTCAAATTTTGATGGATATTTTGTGTTTGGGTAAGGCTCAAATTCTGTTCATATATATTTTTATGGGAATCCCTATAATCAATGGTGTTAGATGAATGATAATAATATGTGTAGGTTTGTCCTTAATTACAAATACTTAAATAGAGAGAGGGCATCCAGAAGAGAGCAACTAAGATGGTGAAGGGTCTGGAGGGGAAGCTGTGTGAGGAGTGGCTGAGGGCACTTTGTTGGTTCAGCTTGGAGGAGACTAAAGAGAGACCTCATCACAGTTACAACTTCTCTGTGAGGGGAAGAGGAAGGGCAGGCACTGATCTTTTCTCTATGGTGACCAGTGACAGGACCCGAGGGAATGGTCTGAAGTTGTGTCAGGGGAGGTTCAGGTTGGATATTAGAAAAAGATTCTTCACCCAGAGTGTGGTCGGGCACTGGAACAGGCTCCCCAGGGCAGTGGTCACAGCACCAAGCCTGACAGAGTTCAAGAAGTGTTTGGATGGTACATTTGGTGATGGTCCTGTGCAGGGCCAGGAGTTGGACTCGGTGATCCTCATGGGTCCCTTCCAACTCAGCATATTCTGTGATTCAAATTTATAAAATATAACAAATATTTTACAATATGTGGTTTACGATTATTTTTTCATCTGGCCACTCTCAAGTTATTAAAATTCACTTCCAAATTTTTATGTAACACAATTTCTCAAATTCTTCATTTAGTTTCTGGGTTTGGATAATATTTTTCTGCAATCTTTCATTTCAGGTAGACGCACCAGGCAGATCTTTGTGATTAATTTGTAACACCTATAATATCAAAACTGAGAACATGTGGGAAGAAAAATACACTCTTCTGACTTTGCCTATGAAAAGATTAGAATTAATTGTGAAGCTAAAATTCTGATTAAGGTCACCAAAATAATTCAAAGGGAGGCCTTTTGTGAAAGGGCTGCATCTTAAACCTGAAGGGAATTAAATAAATGGAGCTATTCACATATTAGATACTTTAAGATAAGTGTGTGCATAAATGTAAAGGACACGGACTTCTAAAATAAATTTAGACCCTTTCTTTTGATTTATTTCTTATAGCAACCAGAACCTGATCTTAAAATGAAGAAATAAGTCAGGAAATAGTCCCCCCCCCTTAACTTCTGTTTTTTTAGTAAAACATTGTTATTTGTGGTGTTTATATAATTATATTCCAGTGTAATTCAAGGATGTAATGACATTTCTCCAATGAAAGCATTTAAATAACTCAGGAAATTGTTTTACTGTTCTGTTTCCTGACTTAAAACCCATTTTGTCATGTTCATTTTATTGTCCAATCTATCTGAGCTCATCTAGATATATTCTACCCTATACAGAGCAAAATAAAATATTTACTAACTGGTCATCTCATATATGTGTATATATAAATGCACATCACATTAAAACTATTCTTATATATATACAGTTATTAACCATTCTTATACAAATATAATTATTATTTTCACCCCTTACTGAATTTTAGTTTATAATAAAACCAGAAATCTCACGCATAACACCAGAATGTGACTAGAATGTAATAAAAAAAGAGTAATCTCAGGTAAAGGAGTATCAAATAATAGATCTATTCATTATAGAATAAAAATTAAGAAAACTAAAAATGACTTTAATTTTTCTTGTAGTGCCAATCAAACAAAATGTTTTTCTTAGCATTTGGGAATGTGTTAAAACCATTTTTTGTGTTACAGCTCAAAAGGACTACTTTGTTTTGCTCCATAAAATGGAATGGTTTGGTATAAGGGTGGTATTTTCCAGCAAAAAGGGGAACATTTACCAGACTTGCAGCAGAACTGAGTCTTCTTTTACCCTAAAGACCCTTCTATGAGACAAGTGATAGGTTAACTTGTCTCATTTTTATCCAGACCTTTTTTAATTTAGTGGATAAGATTAAAGTGCAAGCTGAATACCACAGGTGTAGCTTGGGTTTTTAATCTGCTTGACTCGAGTTAATCTAGTTCCTGAATGGGGCTACTAATAATATAGTCCCTGAAATGAAATAGGAAACCTAAGTAGTGCAATGCTTTTATTCAGCTTTGAATAAATCAGAGAAGCATAAAATATACTGAAACAGATTAAATTGGATTCCTGCAGGAATCAAAGTTTAAGAAGTTATAGTAGAGATAGAGAGAAACTCAACAGAGGAGATCAGATACTGCACGGGGGACAGTATCTGCCAGGGTGCAACTGTGTCCAGAGAAACCACCTGAGGGGCTGCTGCAGGGCTCTGAGGATTTGGCCTGAATAAACAGCTTAGTGAGAGTGATGCTCCTGGTGTTCATGCAAAGAATAGAGACCAGTGAGATTATGGTTCTTATTTCTGTGTTATCCTGCCCTGGAAAATATGTCACCATGCTCCAGGACAAAAATGAAGGGAGAAGCAGACAAATAGCCTGAAATAATTGCTAGTATATAAGTAGTGTCTAATTGGGCACTACCATAAATTCATAGGTGTCTTTTTTGTGTTAAAGGCGCTTTAGGCTTTATGTATTCCAAGCCAAATTCTTTAGCCTTTGGGTGAGCAAAACTCCTGCTGCTCATGGTGAGAGGTCTGCTCAGTTAAAGAGCACAAAAGCTTCATCCTGTGTTACACTGAGAGCTTTGATATTTCTGCAAGTTTTCAGATTTTTTGTGAGTTGAGGAGTCACAAACCCTTGTGTGTGTCATCAAGCCCTGGAAAGGCAGCAGAGCGAACCTTGCCCCATGGCAGCACCTGCGAGTGGCACAAGCCCCAGCTGCACTGCACCCCTGGGCTGGAGATCACCAGCACCCTGGTGGGGACTGGAGTAAGAGAGGGAAGGCGAGAGAAAAAAACCATTGTGTTGGTGATAACAATTTCAGGATGTAATTCAGAGGAACAGTGGGTTTTGTAAAAGCCTTTCCTTGCCAAAAAGCAGCACTGGACTTTTTAGTTCCCCCCCAGCCCTGGCTTGGTCTGGGATGCCACAGGGCTACAAGTGTTGCCTGGAAAGAGCTCTGGGCATCTCTGAACTTGTAGGAGGGAGAGCCAGTCCACATGTTGCACAGTGACTGTGGTAGAAGGGTGGATGCATTAGCCTGGGTCGTAGAGATTCTACCTGAAGAACTGATAACTGCCCTCAAAGCTAAGTGTATCCTGAAGTGCTGATTCTGTGAGTGCTTCATAGTTTTTCTGACATCTTACAGTTCAGAAAGAAATGTGAACTTAACTGATTTTATTAAGAAATCTGTGTTTCCTGGTTAGAATAAGCTCTATTTCTTAGGTGTTGACTTTGAATTTGGCAAAATAAATCCCCTGGATATGAGTGTAACTGTGCTGGTGCAACTTCATCTTAGGTACTAACATTATCCTATTCAGAGTTTTTAGTATCTAGCTCAGCAGTCAATATATGCTTGCATGTTTTAGACAGTACTCATTAATGTATATCTAAATGCAGTCTTTTTTTTGTCAGTCTTCAAGTCAAGAAAGTAATCCCTTCCTTTAACTATGTAATTTACAGAATTTCTTGAGAAAATTCCGAGATCTGAACAAGCAAAACCTGTTGTAACATTGATGGGCTAAGGCACTAACAGAAACTTGAGTGCTTCTCTAATTTCCTTGAAGAAGATAACTGTAAGTATTTGAGAATCAGTGTAAATATACATCTTTAAATAAAAATACATGCATAATCATCTCATGGGAGTCCTAGCTTCCCTGGGCACTTGCTTTGTGGTGAACACTAATTACTTGCCATTAAAAAGGTGGTGGATATATTAATCAATTGTGTGCTGTGGCTAAACCCTCCTGCTTATTTGCTGTTTAGATAATAATTTTCATTAAATCAAGAATAGTGCTGGTCCTCTTCTTAGCACTGTAAGAGTGCAAGATGTGACATAGTTTTTAATTTTCCATAGCTTAATCCTATTCTTCATATTTAAGAAATATAAATTCTACCAATGCTTGGCAGGTATTTATTACAAAAATCTTTAGAACTGATTTCTGTATAGATTCATTCTTACAGACTGTATTATGGAAAGAAAAGGTTTAAGTGATAGATTAAGGTTAGATCTCATAGAAGAAACTGCGTAAATCTCCCAGATGGAGTGGTGTTAACTATTCGAGGCTAACCCCCCACTCCTTAACTGGTACAGATGTTTGTAAGTGTTGATTTTTTTGTGACCTCTGTTCCTGTGAGGAGTTCAAGTTTAAAAAGTGTGAAAGAATATTGAAAAGACTTGCATTTTTTAGTTCAGATATCATCTATCTAAAAAATACCATGTACGATGGTCTGTGGTGTCCCTCTCAGATAGAGCAGTTGGGACCAAGAGGGCTCAGATTGTTTCCCTGTGTGATCAGCTATGACTTACTTTATTTGTGTTAATTGTTCCTAACTTAAATCTTGGTTTTCAGTGTAGTTGCTGGATTTATCTTCCATCCCTCAGTGAAAGATTTCTTAGCAGAACTTAAACCACTTTTTTTCATTTGTTTTGAAGGAGCAAATGCACATTTACATGAGATCTGTTTAAAATTTGTAGCAGGATGAGACCCTCCTGGCTTCCTTTAATTCTGGATTATAAACTGGCTCACTCATGATTAAAAGTGCATCACTGAAACTAAGTTAGTTAAATTGCTAAAAAAGCCATAGAAATCTCATTTAAATATCTCAGTAGGTGCTTCTGAGAGAATAAAATTTGTTCAAGAAACAAGAGATACTCCTAGAGTTACTCATGCTTGAAACATATTGCAGTCTGATTGTTAGAAAGCCCTAAGGGTAAAAATTGTGACTCCATCTTAGCACCTCCAGGGAGGGAACGTAACATGTTTTGTGTTGTTTCCTCACTGGAAAGTAAGTTGTGCAGGGTTCAACATCCACTATTTATGGGGGAGTCAATGAGCCTCATCAAATTCTGCCAAGTGTTCTCTGTCTTGCACAGGGCGGGTGGTTAGACAACACCTCACTCTCTGGCAGTCACAGATGTGATGTAGGCTTCAGTGTGTGAGGAAACAGAGTTCAAATTCCTTTTGTGTCTATATTTACAGAGCTTCTGTGAAAGTCTTTGTGAACAGAGCCTGGGCCTCATTGCCTCAACCTTGAGGCAAAAGATGTGATGGAAAAGGGGAGGCCTATAAAAGACACGCCCTGGAACAATTGTTCTCACCTATCCCTTCTAAGGTTTCAAATAAGTAAATAGTAAATGTAATCTATCAGCAAAAGCCATGCTGTATTTGAAACAAACAGGTGAGACATGTAGATGTCAATGAATACCATAACTTTGCTCTGCTAATGACAAGTTCCACCTGGCTGCGGTTACTTGACCATTATACAAACTTTTTAACTTACTTAACATACCTGCCAACTCACCCAGCTGTGCAGGAGCTGTCATTACAAACTTTCAAAGTCCATCAATGCTTTATAGGATTGCCCTTCCAAGAAAAGGAATCTCTACAAAAGTTATTGTTCTGACCACAGGGGCTGAGGGCAAGTTGGATACTACCTACAGTATATTTTTCCTTTCTACTCTAAATATCTTGGACAGAAAATGTAAAATGAAATTCATGCACTTCTAAAGTGAGACCAGGTGCAGTGTTTAGAGTTAAATCAGGTGTGGATGATTAGCTTAAACAGGATTCAGCTGAATCTGATTTCTCATCTGCTATCTATCCCGTCCCACCACCCATTTCCTCTCTCATCCTCCATGCATTTAGCATCTTACTGAACTCCTAATGTTTTCCTGCCAGCTATAAGAGCTATTTGGTCCTAAACGTGGCAGGCATGTGCTAATGTCTTTGGAAAAAGTTCTTCAGTGTTGGATGTTTCCTTTGGTTATAGAACTATAAAGCTTCCAGAAGATGTGGTAAGTCTTCATTTCTGCTTTCTCTGGATTCACCTGAAACTCCAGCTGTGTTCTGCAGTTGTCTCTAGCAAGGTAAAAAAATTCTGGCTGTGTTCTTTTCCTGGCTTTTGTATCTTATGTTGTATAACAGACTTAAATACTTATTTGACAGAATCCTACACAAGAAAAATTTTGAACATACCATAAAGTTTTGGTTCTGTTCTGTGCTAGGCAAAAAAAGGTATACTTGAAACTGTTCGTCTGCATCTCTCATGAGAGATGGTCCTGGTCATTTTGGATAGTGAACTATGTAAACACGTGGGCAGACTCTGTTTCTTAGTGTGAAATATGTAAGAAAACTAAATGTCAACTGTTTTCCCTGTAGACCATGAACAAAAAAAGTTCAAAGTTTGGTTATTAGCGTTCTTGCACCAAATTCTCTGATTCAATGTCATCTATTGTGCTATTAAAATAAAACAAAACCCCCTTAATATTCTTCTTTAATATATCTCTTACCTAGAGGTGAGCACTATTTTTAATGCAGATGCCCGAAATGACTTTATTCATGTGTATGTATAAAGCAGGAATTGTCAATTCCAATAGATAAATGCATATTATGAAGGTTGGATTTTAATTTTAAGATTTGCACACTGGGTTTTTTTTTAATTCAAAGACATAGTGTTTACTGAAGAGATGACTTCTTGTGGAAAAAAAATGCTGTTTTATATATAGCTAATCAAAGAAAGGATATTCTAGAAGCTCCTTTTCAGAAATGCTTTCAAAGATTTTCTGTTGACGAAAATAATTGTTAAATATTTAGAATTTAAATGTAGGAGTCCAAATAGAACAGAATGCATGAAAATAGTAAATTCATGGCTAGAGGAACCCTTAATATAAAGATCAGCTGATTATTTTTTTTAAAAAATGGACAACATTTTGTCAAGTTAGGTTGGGGGGTTGGTTACTTGGCTTGCAGTAGAAAGCTGTTACTGGTGGTACAAACACTAAGCAGAATTCTGAAGCAGATACTGCTAGCATCTTGCTCTCATGGAGAAGGTAATGAACACATTTGTGGAGGTAATGTTATCTGGAGGCATAGAAAAACTAATCTATTCCCTGGCTAAATGGGAAAGGTATTGGAGACAGCTCTGATGATATTCCTGTTGCTCTAGCACCATTATCTGTGAACTTTCTTGCATTTGGGTTTATCTGTCCTTTAAGAAAGCTATGGTTACCTTTTCCTGTGAAAATCCTTGTTCCTTCTGGCCCAGCAATCTAGTACAGTCAACTGCTTCTCTGATGTTAGAAGACTACAGTAGCTCTGACATCAAAAACAAAGTTGAAATGTAGCTTTTCAAAATAATTCCATGATCTCTTGTATAAAAGCATTTATATCTATGTTTGTGTACATTAGATTATATGGATGATGAGCACAGATGAAGTCTGTGTAAAAAAAACAAACAAAAAAACCAAAAATAGAAACCCTCAAAAATTGCTGGATAGACCTTGGCAACTAAAGTTTCTCTAATGACAAATTGCCACTACTTTTGTTGGAAGGTACTTGAAGGGCAAAACCTGGAAAACCTCAACATTTTGAACTACAGAAATAACTATGCATTTAGGTGTACATGACAAACACAAGATGTAAATTTAGCATTATAACCACTTTTTCTTTATACTTTTTGAACCCCTAAATTGGGGTTCAAATTCACATGGAATTTGAGATGGTTTAGAAGCATGGACGATATCTGCCATTGAATTGCTTGATCTTTGTTTTTAGGTGACTGCATTTTAGTTTATTTGGGGTAGTTCCAGACCTTAAAGTAAAAGATATTAATCCAGTAGCTCTGGATAATGATGTTGTATATATCTGAGTTAAAATGCTTCTCTTATTCATGTGGGACTGTGGCACAACCAGTATGTGGAATATTGATTCTTTAACTACCTCTGTAACTTACACATGCCTGGTTTCTCTGCCATTTTCAAGCTGTTGTGATGTGTGATTTCTTAAGGGTTAATTTATTAAAAAACTGTAATCACTGTCACTTTCTAAAAGAACAAGATGATTTGCTTTTGATTTACTTGCCTTCATTTTGTGAGATTTTCACTATTGTATTCTGCACAGATGAATCCTATTTTCAGAATAATGATCATCTTGCAAGAAAACCTAATATAAGAGAACAACATCAAACTGACAGGAAGATTGAATGGGTAATATATGCCCTCTTCTTTTTTATATAGGGTATCTTTATGATACTGTGGCCTACAACTTTGACCCACGTCTTTCTTTTTAGTTAACCTCCATCAACTATTTAATATAACTTCACATGTTTGTCATATGAATTTGTAATTAATGCCATTCTAGTCCTCGTGTTTATATGTTCACTGAAAGTGACATAGAAGGAAGGGCGCTTAGATCTACAGAGAATTAATTAGCATGTAATTTTCAGTATATCATCTAGTGTTAATTAGCAGTTAAACCATCTTCTAGTGCATGACCTGCTGATTTAAATACAGCATTCTGTTACAGTGGCCCGGGGGGAAAATGTCTTGAAAGGGTATTCTCTAGAAAATGGAGCTCTCTACATTTCTCTCTTTCTGTTTCTTTGTACCTTAGCATCAGATCTCTCTCAGCCCTTTCCACAATACAAAAGCCCATGTGGTAAAGTGATAAGAAGCAGCAATTTTGATATTAATCAGAAAAGATAATGATAGATTTAAACATACCAAATTGATGTGCTGCCTGATGGAGGTGCAGTAACTCCGTTATAGGAGGGTCACATCCTCCGTGATTGGATCTCTAGCTATAGTAACTTCAGCTTTGCTATTTCTCTTTAAACACATAAAATTCTACCTTGAGCAGCTGTAATACTGGCTAGTTGAGCCATTCAGGAAGTCATCTGAAATCTCTTTTTAAATAGTTGTAGTGTTTATGCTTATGTTTCATGTGAAAAAAGAAGTACCATATTATATTTTAACCATCTAACTTAATCTGCTTATTTTTTCCTTTTCCTCTTTCCTTAAGTAGTGAGCGATCCTTTAAATTTTTTATTTCATCAGTGTAAAAATATCTAAGGCTCTATTTTATTGAGCACTTCCATCATCCTGAATACCTTTATTATACAGCTTTTGAGGTCTTATTTTTCTATGCAATCCAATTCCCTTGACCTCAAAAGAGTATTCATTCCTAGTATCCATGCTCTATATTATACAGGCTTTACCCTGGTGTGTCATCAAAGCTATTGCTGTGAAGCGGTGAGTTTTAGTACTACAAAATTGAACTCTTCCACAGTGATAGGAAACAACTGACCCTACTTCTTCAACTAGTGGATGATGGATTAAGAGACAAAACTAAGTGAGAAGTAAGTTTCTTGTGCTGCTTTTTGTGCTGCTGGTTTTTTTGGGGTTTTTTTGGAGGGGAGGATTTTCTGGGGTTTTTTTCCTTGTATTTTGTTTTAAATATTTCCAAGGTAAAGTAATACAGTACAGAATGTTATTAGGCTGAAAAGAAAACAGTCTCTTGAACACAAAAATGACTTATCCTGAAAATGTCCACCTTTTGAGAGTCTAAAACAAGAACTCTCTCAATAACCAAAAAAAGCAATCCTCTCAGTTGTCACAAGAATTGTGCAGATTCTCTTAATGGAAGTTATCAGATGTGCAATACATGACAGACACACAATATAATTGTCTTAAGAGACAGAAGTCTCAGATATTTGCAATGAAATTTCTACGTAAATCAAAGATGGACTGTAAATCTGTTCACTACCATTATGAAGTGCTTTTGCAGGCCAGTTAGAAATGACTGTAGTTTCTGATTAAGTGGTAAATAACTTAGTGAACTCTTCAGATCAAAATTTCCTCTTCTTTGCAAATTATTGCGTTGTCCAAGAGCTGACTTCAACTTCTTCAATGTATTCATTGTTCAGTTCTCTTAAAAGACTGTCAGTATGGATTGATGAAGAATTTAGTGCTAAGAGCTAAACATGACTTTTATTTGCTCTCCATTAAGAGTGTTGAAACTGCATTTGATAAAATTAATTTCTGACTAAAGATATATCCAAACTTAACTACTTTGGTGTTATAAAATCACTGCCTACTCAAACAGATCAGTCTAAGCTATTAGTGATAAGTTTAAGTACTGATGTTTCCCTAAACTGTGACACATTCAAACACTTTTTCCCCCAGTCATCTTAAATTGCTTTCAAAGTAGCACTGGCCTTTGAAATTAAGCTCAGAGTATGGAAACTATTTGCAAAGCTTTGTGTGGTTTGATCCTTATACTGTTTCATGTGGTGTGTTTCTGGCCTGGCTGCTGCTGGAGTCCGTTCAGCCAATACTAGTTGGGCAAGGAGGAGGCATCAAAAGGTGATTATCCATGGTGTACCTTACTGTGGGGCTGGGAGAGCTGTTTAAGGTGAATTGGTGGGAGAGTAGTATTGTGCTCTGGTTGTTTATTTGTTCTTTGGCAGAATTTGGGATATCAGTGGTTTCAGACATGGCAAAAGAACCGAATAGCTTCCTATTCATTGTGATTATTACATTTATCAAGCTTTGGACATTTCAGAGTTCTGATTTCTTATCTTTTTTTTTTCCTTTTTTTTTTTATGACTGGAAAATAAAGTCTTAGTCCTACCAATTAAAAAAAATAAATACACAACCTTTAAAATACTTCTAAAGTTTTCTGTGTTCAAGACGAGTGGAGGGCAGTGTCTGAGACTGCACTGTTCTTACTCTGTTAAGTCTCTTAAAAAATCAGGAGTAGGGGATATCTATTTTCACACCAGTTTTCACATCAGTATATGTAAATATTTAATGATCAAGTCCAGCTATATTTTATATACAGTGAAGTAACACCAATGTTAAAAATGTTCAAGTATGTTCAAATAACCTGTGCTACTTCTTCCTTAGCACAGAATTATCTCTCTTTGCCAGATCATAATGGATTTCTTGAAATCTTTTCTAATTATGAAACCTATCTAAAAAAGCTTGGGCCAAAGCTTACTAGAATGGTTCTTTCATTATGGTTCCAACGTTTTTTTCTCTGTAAAAATTTCCTGTAACTACTTCTCTCCTACAAAATAGCCAGTCCCTCTTTCCCTGGTGTTCAGGGCCTATTATGAACCCTCTGATTGAAAAACCTTGAGTTCCCACTGTCAGCAACTGTTTCAATTCCCAGTTTCTAGGTCACATTAAAATACTATGATAGTAGCTTTTATTCATCTTTCCCTGTTTAAATGTCTCATTTTATGGGTTCCTGGCACGGCATTCACACTGAAAAGTGTTACTGCTTGTATGAGTAAGTGGCACAAACAGACTTTGCAGAAGCCTGGAAGCCATAATTTGCTGAATGATGAAAAGGGAACATAGAGTAAGGTTGGTCCAATATGCTCTGTTTCTCACCAAAGGCTAAAGTGTTGAGAGCAAGAAAAAGAGAATATTGCAAAGAAATCTTTGTTGACTGCCTAATGATCTAGAAATATAATGCCTGCTAAAGTTGAAGATAGTGGTTTTTAACATTTTGATGTTCATTTTGTCATTGGGGGCAAGATGAATCCTCTTGGTCTACATAGGAATGAATTAAGTTATTTGAATAGATTTTGCTGTAGTAATTCTCCTTATTGTGAAATGTTTCTGATTAGTTCCTAACTAGATGCTTATAGCCAAACTACAGGTTTCAGAAAGAACTGGAATCTGAGCATTGCATGTGGGCTTACCAAAAGTAAAAAATTTACAACCAATTGTCATGTAACACCCCAGTGAAGATGGAGTTCAGAAGTTTGGACCATGTCCTACTCTAATAAAAATTCCAATCTATGATTAATTACTTAGTGGATATTATTCCTGTATTTATGGTGCTATAAAAGTTAGTTATGATACTATGCAAAGATGAGGCGAATTCTTGAGAGCATATGCAAATTAAAAGTATTTTTTAATTGTTGTGTAGTAAACCCTGTAATTATTAGCTTAGCTGGACAATAAAACCTGGGCTTTTGGAAAAAATGTTTACATATTCTCTTGCTCCAGTAGCAAGAAACACTCCCTGGGTCAGAAGGTGCTCTTTCAAATGTTTAGGCAGTTTGGAAGGATGCAGGAGCGGAGCTGTGTCTCTTGAAACTCACTTCAAGAGCAAACAAAGGTAGCTGGGGCAAGCTGTGACAAAGAGGTTCCTGGGTAGGACTGTGACAAGCCCTGCCAGGGACTTGTGATTGGGATGATCCTTATTAGTCAGAAGCCTCTGTTCCATTCCAGGCAAGCCCTGTCATAATGAGCTTCCTTCCAAAGCCAGGTCTGTTACTGTTGTTCCGGAGTACGTTGGAAAATGGCTTCCCAAAATTGTTGATGTGTTTTCATTCTCTTCTGTAGAAGAGAACATGAGCTCAGCATCTGATTGATGAATGTAAAACTCCTAATCTTGATTTGAAGTCTGCACCTTTTAGATTTGTTTGTGATATTTCTGGTTTAAATTGGGATTGGTGTGAGAAGCTGCATCTACAATGAAGAACACACTTCTATTTCTGGTCTGGTTCACACAGACAGCCTGAAAGACTTCCGCTCTGATGGAAACAGGTCACGTTTCATCCCAGAGCAGTTGGAATGACAGTTACAAACTCTGTAGAAAGTTTATAACGAGTCTGCTGACAGATACTCAAATAAGGAGAACTGGAGGCCAGCAACAGAATGTTCATTATGGCCCTCAACGTACAGATCTTGATCAGATATAAATTCTACCAACCTTCCTCACTGACGCTAGCAAGTACTTTCATTAATAAGTAGCCCCAGTGCAATCCAAAGTAAGAGATCAAATTAGAAGGAGAGAAAGTCAAGCCTCTCTCTGCCTGTCATAAAATTTGCACCTGTTCTTATGCCATTAATATATTCCAGGAATGGCATATATTCTACTATGTGACACAGTCCTGTTTTTTCCTTAACTGTTCTTACACCTGCAGATTGTTCTTCAAATTTTGATTTACTGCAAGCGTGTTTTGAATGTCCTCTGTTATTTGGAGCTGGGTACTGGAAAAGAGAAATTAGATTGGAGCAAGTAAGATGATTGCCTATACTGAGGGCAATTTGAGTATTAATGAACTAGTGAAAAAGTGTACACTGTGTTTTGCTCTCTGGAAAATCCTTGGCTGAGAACAGAAAGTGCCAAACTGCTTATGAGGCCCTCCAAAAACCAAAACAACCAGCATAAAGGTGTTTCTTTATGATCTCCACATAGTTAAGAGAATTTCTGAATTGAAAGCCTCTAATGAAGAACCATGTGCTCAGCTGTTTTAACGGAATCAGAAACAGTAGTTGTGATTTAGGTACAGAGGAAGAAAATTATCTACTTTCTGTTTTCTGTTAAGGCGCCTTGGATTCTTAATCACTTGATGTTGGGACCAGTGCAGTGTTCAATTAATGCATTCAGTGCCTGTTATTAATCTGGTTTTTTCAGAGTAGTAAAACTATTACTTAGTCTGCTTTGGTACATGTGTACTCGGAGTTAACTCACACTGGAGGCAATCAAAACTACACATAAATTTTTAGGGGCATAATTTGATATTTACAGTTTAAATGGGGACACAATAATGACTGAATGTAGTAAAGTGGGAAAAGCTCTCTTTTCAGAAAGCCATAAGATCAGGTTAGTAGCACTTAAGTAACACTGGGGAGAAATTTAATTCTTTTTAGTAAGTCACGGTCTCTTAGGAGTCTGACAATTTGACAGGATTAATCCCTGATTGTCTAAAATCAGATGGGCCAGCTGTGGTTCATGGATCACCAATAGTCCATGGTGGTCCATCTGTTATAAAGAGATTAGGGAAGAATCCATTAATCTTCAGGCAACTATGCTTTACTATTTATTTTAGGGACTTACAGAATCTTCAGAAATGATTCTTTTTCATCTTGCTGATGAAAATAAAGATATCAAGCATCTGCCTGTCTTGCACTGCAATGTCTTCCTTTCCTGGTACCTTTCTGCAGGAAATTTGAAATGGAAAGAGGGGAAGTGAGACTGCCAAGACCAACCTTGAATCTCAAAACAACCAGAAAAATTTGAAGTTGCTTCTAAGAAGGAGGGAGGTATGGGACTCATAAGCCTATATAGTCAGGAAAAACTAAATATTACAATTTCATAGGCATAACCAAGCACAATAGACTTCATTACATCTTTTCTCTATAGAACTGTCCTACTTTGATGCATAACACATGAGGATGATCACATGAGGAAACATGCTGGTTTGTGGGTGTGAGTTTGAGAGCACTGCTGGCCAGGAAAGATCTACTTTAAGAAGTGGCCTGAATATGAAATAGTCTAAGATCTTCTTTTAAATACTGCAATTTCACCAGGGCATAAACACTGATTAGCAAAGAAGTCACTAAATTATTACACTTTCCAATTGTGTTGTTTAGACATGTAACCTGCTTCCCCTTACTCAACACTGAAGTTCAGGTGCAGATGTTTGGTCTTAACTTTGCTAATTGTGACTCAGATACCTCTCCCATGACTTCTAATAATGCTTTCTCCAGTCTTGAGGAGTCTTAAATAAGAGAATACAGAATTTCATACAGATGTTTTTCTAAGCTCTTGGCGTTCTAATAAAGTGGTATTGCAAAAACTCTATGTTAAAATTTGAATGGTAGGAAAGAAAAATAGGGGTAGGAGGCAGTAAGAAAAAAGGACAATGGAGGATAAAAAAAAGAGGAGATAATGGTCTATAACCTCTTTGTGGCAAGGAAGAATTCCTGGTATATATGTGCAGACCAGCACACCAGTGGGCCTAATTAATGCCTGTTGCTTGCCACTTAAGACTTGTACTGAAACTGTTAGTAAGAAACAAAGAGAAAATAAGAGGAAGAAAGAAATCCTGGAAGGGAAGTGCAGAAAAGACAGCATAAATACCTCCCTTGAGATAATCTAAATCCTGCTTTAGACTGTATGAACTTCTTGGAAGCAGAGACTGCTACAGCTGCATGGTGACAGTGGCCACAAATTGGGGTACAACAATGTTGGGATGGGGAAGGGCAGAATATCTTTACCTTTTCATGTCCCATGGTAGTCTCATCATGGATTTATTATAAGCTGATTTAAGCTGTGGGAGCTGGTAATAGGCTTCAAGAGGACATGCCAATGTCTGTGTGTCACTGAGACTGAGAAGGAAAGTAGAGCGGAGCCTGGTTTCTCTGGCTCTTTGCAGGTTCAGAATATATAGATATATAACTGATATAGAGTAGGAAGTACCTAAAATAGAGCAACTGTTCGCTGTTCAGCTAAGCATTGTTTTAATGAAAAGCTATCCAATTTTGTGGAAAATTTTTATAGTGTATTTCAGGTTTTATGCACTAAAAGAGCGTTCAGATTTTAGTTACAATTTGTAATGTTACAAATAATTTTTCTAGGCATTGTTTTATAGACAGACTTATTTTTAAATGATTGTTTATATGTCATCTGAATTGTTGCTGTGAACTTATCTAGTATCACGTTACCCAGTGTGAGAGAGTAGTCTGATCTGTCTGAATAATGGTGGAGCTGATGTGAAAGCTGTGTAGACCAAGGACTTCAGGGCATTTATCTAGCAGGTATCATGTCATATACACACCGGGAGGGGATCACAAATTTCAGAAGTGGGCTTTATTCTTACAATTACATTTAAACTCATCTTTTAAAGCAAGAGCAATATCTGCTCAAACTTATAGCTTTGTGCTGGTGGAGGTACTCACCACTGACATGCAGAGTGAACTCTGATGCCTCAGTGCTTGTACATCACTCCAGTTCCTCTATATAGATGGCTTGGACAAAGAGCTACTGCTTCAGGAACTGCAGTAGAGATGAGTAGTATGGCACTCCCACCTCGGGGTCTGCTCATGTTTCACATGCTAAACTGGAGGCCTTGTTAACTTTTGGCCTAAAGGTAATCCATGATTTACAGAAGTTGATGCATATGGTCTTTTATCAGCCTCATTCACATGAAAGATCTATAATTTCGCTCCAATTCCAATGCATTGTGTATTAGTGGTATTAGGGATTGTTTTTTTCTTTGTGCTTTGAGAGGGCATGAGGGTAAAGGTATGTGAGAGTTTGTTATACTCCATACTATGCATTTGGAGATTGAGCTGGTAATGTTCTAGTTAGCAGTTTTACATAATCTCATTGACTCTTCAGCAGCTTTATCCTTTTCTTGCACTATAAATGAAAAAGACTCAGTCCATTAACATTTAAATTGGAGATACAGATTCCTGATGTAAACCGTTCTCAATGACATTAATAGTGGGCACAGCCCATTAGTGTGAGCTCATATTAGCAACATCTTAATAATCATGACAGAGCTTTTTTTAAAGTTATGGGAATTTCACTGTAGCATATAATTAAATGTGTATGGAATTTTTATTGGTTATAATTAAGATGCATGATCTTTGTTTATTATAGCATTAGAAAGTACTGTAATAGCTCCGAAAAGCACTGCTTGTCATGTGGTACTGCTTAATTATGGGAAAATACTATAACACTTCAAGTTGGGCTGATTAAAGCAATTAGCACAAAATTATAATTGGATGCTATTAAATTATATAAAAATATTTACAAGCCTCCTCATGACTATGGGAATAGGGTCTTAAATGTTGCTCTTCTCAAGATGATGATGCAATTTGTATTTTTACACTATATAGGAAAAGAAAATATTAATCTGTTAGCTACTTTTTGGGCAATGTTACCAGGAACTTTTAGGTGTGCATGTATTTAAAAATTTTTTCAAGTCCTTTAGAATCTGAAGTTATGTGTGTTGTTCTTATCCACAAAAGCATTTTCATTTGTATTCCTCCAGCCAAAAAGATGAGGTGTAGAAATTTGATCCTTCTTCTCTTACCAGATCCACAGTTCATGTTCCTGACTATAAGACTGCCCCATTGTCACTTTTTATATGGGCAAATATGAAATGTCTGTTCATCCCTTCTTGTTATGATGGCTTGGGTTCTGTGTGAATCCCAGAGGTATTCAGCATTTTAGGGTAGCTGTAACCAGCAACAACACCTCCTAAAATACACAAATCAAGAGGGTTGAGGGAATAACGCCTTAAATTTTTTAATTAAGATTATTCTGTTACCTTCTGGATTTTGAATCTTTGGAGTGCATTTAAGTACAGCTTCTCTTCACAGCCAAGCACAAAAGGATCTCAAGTACTTAAAAATAGCAAATAAAATAAACTAAAATGTTATTGGGAGCGCAGGGAGAAATGTTTCTCTCTGAGCTGTCACTTCTTGGAAATATTTTCTTATTGTTTGCACAGTAACCTCTCCATTTCTTTCTCGAAGCCACTACTCCAGGGAAGCAGGGAGACTTGATATGAGAACAGTTGTGTAAGCAGCAAGTAATGGGGAGGTTCCAACTGTTATAATAAACAGGTAATTACTGGGTCTCAAAATTATTCCTCCTCATATGCATTGTGCATTGAAATCTTTCAGTCCATTTTAGTTTTTCCTAAAAGAAACTCTAAGACATTTCTACCTTACATCTGCCTCAGTAAGAAAAGTGGACTGATGTTTCAGCTCAGAGGTGTCCCATTTGTTATGATAAGAAATCATGTTTTCAGGGTTTTCATTCCATTACGCTCACCAACTTTGAGCATTTGTGTAAGTGAGAGATGAAAATTATATGGCAAATTGTGAGATGTGACATTTCCCCTCAGCCAGGGATGTGTTCCCTGAAACTGTATTAAAATATGTTGTGCTTTTCTTCAATGTTCCATGTCAGTGGCTTGCTTACCACTAAATCTGTACTTTTTTTTCTTTGGATTTTCTGTTCTTCTCCTCTCGAAATTGGGGAGTCTGAGTTTCCATGACAAACAGATGCCAGCCATCTCCATCTCCATATGCTACACAAACAATTTAATCTGAATGTAGGTTAGTGGTTCTGGTGAGTTGTTGCAGATGTGGGGTTTGTTTATGTAAATAATATAAATCCAAATCATGAGGCTAAACCAAAATTCTTTCTATGTCTGCACATCATATGGGAACTTACAGGTTATGTAGATACCATCAACTAAACTGTCTCGTGCAAATGTGTCTTCATTTGTTATCATTTACCGTTGGTCATTAATAATAAGTAACTTATGGGTGTTCCTGATGATTACTTCAGTTTGTACTGTTAGGATGCTGACAATTAAATATTTCCTTTGCTTGTTTAAAAATCTTACTTAACTGATGATATAAATTCTTTCAAATGTTAATCTATTATCTGTGCATTTTTGTTACATTGGGCATCTCTTCATCCAAACTCAACTGTGGTGACTCTAAGCTGTGCAGAGTAGTTCTTTAAAAATAATGTCACTATTCATCTCAAGCCAAAACTTTCTCAAAGCAACATCCCCAGTGAGGACATTCACTTACATTTCTCTGTGTGTGCAAGGAGACAGATTGGGCTGAGCCATGATGCTCATCCAGGGTAGCAAGTGGGAGAATGGAAGGCGTAAAACCATTTTATTAGATGCTCTTCAGTCAATGAATTAATATACTTTGGAATCTTAAGTACTGCTTTCTACAAACCCCACCAGCATGACAAAACTTGAAGCAGCTAGAAAGATGGACTGATTCTGTTGTTTGGGTTGCTTTTATTTTAATTTTGTTTTTATTTTATTTTTGCACAACCTCAGTTGCGCCCTTTTTAGTGTCAGTTGCATATCTTTGTTGGGAGTAGCTCAGAGCAGTCACCACACTGAAATAGCCTCCTTGCTGGTCTAACAGCTTCTGTCTTTCTTCAGTGACAACTCATCCGAACTCCTGCACCTTTATTTCATCTCTTGTGCTTCTCTGATGTGGCATCTTTCAGCAGTTCCTCTTTCAGGCTTGTATGCTCATCCTGGCACCTGAAGCCTTTCACAAAACGGTTTCCTACTGTATACTTCCAATTCTGGTTATACATCTACTTTGAACTTGTGCTGTCTTTGATTTTTCAGAGCCAATAAGTGGTGACAATGTAAATTCTAAAACTAAATCACTGTTGCTTTCTCTTGTAGTGCATTTCTTTGACCATTTAGATAAATAGGTTGTTGAAATTATTTATTTACTTTGCTCAGCACTATCTCGTTGCAGTTACATGTTCTCTAATTTCTAACTTGGTATGTTTCTTGTAAAACTCACTGTTACTAAGACAAATGAAGCTAGAATAAGAGGGCAGACATACACTAGAAAATCAAGCTAGCTAATGGGAACAAGAACAGTACCAAAGATAAGCAGCAGCCAGAACTCTAGTGAGAAACTGCTATTCACCCATGTTTGCACTTTGGTATAGAGATTTTAACTTTTCTGCAGACACTGGCTTGATTTTTTTTTTTTTTTGACAGAAATTTGTACTACTTTTTAATTAAATAAAATAAAACAAAAAAAAACCCAGCTATTTTTACAGGTGTTAATGAAATAGGGATTCTTTGCATGCCAAGGTGCTGGTATTATGAAATTTTGCTTTGCAGCAAGAGCAGTAATATCCCAGGTACTATTCTGTAATCTAGATATACCTCTCCCTTATTCTTGATTGAGTTGCTTAAATGAATGTACAATAAACCCTTATAAGATTTTAGGATGAAGTACAAACCACCTGAGACAAATGATGTTGAGCTATCTAATTGCCTAGATTAACTTTTTGATTCTTACATTCAATAGCAAATCTGTGAAGACACAAAAACTTGTCCCCTTCTGCCTGTCTCAGATGTTCAGGTTTTGGTCTTCAGTATAATAACTGGCAGTATCACAATGAGAACAAGTTCAGCCACTGATATTTACTGGTTTCAGCAGCTCTGTATCACTGGGAGGGCTTTGAATTTTTCAATCAATTTAGCAACATACTCTTTGATACATTCTTCATTATTAAGCTAATAGGGAGGCTCGTGGAGGACTTTAAAATGGATTCAAGTGTGAAACCTGTAGGTAATATACATAATGAGGCCATTGCTACAGCTGTGCTGCTTTGTAGTGTTAAACTACAAAGAAACTTGAAATTGGCTCTGGCTTGAGTTAGACCTGCCCCTGTGAACAGCAGAGACATTGGGAATATCAAGAAAACAATCTGAGATGTCTTGATTGACTGAAGTCATCTATGTATAAGTGATCTTGCACAGCTGACTTGGGGGGAGGGGAAATAACTCTCCCCTTGTTTCCTTTTTTGTTTTTCTTTTTTTTTCCTGAGACTTAAATGGCAACAAAACCTCTGATGTGTATTTCCCCCATCTATCTCTTCTGAGGTTCTGACTGTAAACATGGTTTCTTCTGTCCCTTACTTGTGTGTGGGTTTGGGGTTTCCTTTCATGTATAAATTATCACAAGGCTTCTCATGGTAATATAATAGTATGGTATGGATCTGCCTGATAGTGCTGACTGGGTCTCATCTTGCAAATACCTGACTGTTTTCAAATCTCCCTGTGGTTGTCAAAGACTTGCTGGTATAACAAGGCAATTCAAAATTAATTTTTTAACTTCTCAAAGTCAGTCCATGCATCTGTAATTGGGAAGCCATAAAATGATGTCCAGCCTTGTTGTTGTGAAAAGATGGATGTTCTTGTGGCTAACACCGGTGAGGGGAGAGCAGAGAGAGGAAATAAAGACTTGATTCTTATCTCTGTCAAACACTTTCCCTGTCTTACAGCCTGTCACTTTGTGTATCTCTGTAGGGATCTTGTAACTACTTGTACCTGTAGGGATAATAGCCCTTCTTCTCTCCTCTTATCCATCCCATTGTTTTGGTTTGTGAACTGTTACTAGTAAAAGACTGTTTTTTACAGTGTGTATTGTAATGAGGTGATATCTATGTTGTTTCCTTCAAGCTGTGCTACAAATATTTTTGAGAATCATCTGTCAAAATATCTTAAAGAACAAAAGTGTTCCCATGGTTCTGTGGGGTTTTTTTTGTTGTTTGGTTGGGTTGGTTTGTTTGTTTGTTTTTTCTTGTAACCGACAAAGAAAGCACAGTCAGCATTTCCTGAATTAGTCTGTGGGATTTTTCCTTGAAATGTTTAATTTTGATATGTTGCATTTATTATAAATCTACAGAACTTTATAGTCTGTGAAATAAGCAAATTGTTATTGAATTTATATATAGAATTTAAACAAGCAGTGATAGAGAAATTTCAAGGGGGACAAAAGTTCTGAATTGGGGCACAAGTTTTTTGTTTTGTTTTTGTTTTAGGAGGTTTTTCTGGTAAGTTCTGTTTGGTGTATTTAATGCAGTTAGCATGGACAGTGTGATGTAAGTACTTAGCTATTCCAGGTTACACTTACAGACTTGCAGAACTAACACACATATAATAAAGAGAATCCGTGCCTGAGGAAATGCAAGTGATTATGCAGTTGTGAAAATGATCACCAGCCTGAGTTTACTTCTCTCAAACAATCTGGGAGATCCAGTAAAATAAAGTATAGTTGCGTAGTGCTGCTTGAGTTCATACAAAACACTTTTTAGGGTTGTATATTTGTGTATAAGGAAGGTTCATGTCTCAGGGAAATGAAAGTTTTGTGGCCTTTAAAGGACAGGAGGAAGGCATCTTTTGGGGTATCATAGTCAAATATAAAGTGAAGCCTAAGATTTATGTGACTTTAAATCAGTCTTTTCTTAAGCCAGTGAGCTTTTTGTCTTGTATTTGTTACTCCCATTAAAAAAAAAAAGAAATCCAAGCCTTGTTTCTGATGGAACTAGATAAATTCAGGAAATTCTAATTCTGGGAGAAAATAAACTTTTTAACAAAGTACAGTAAAAATAGAAGAAATCTGAAACTAAGACCTCCCCCTTTGCCTAACACAAATTCTGACAATTGGCCACACAGTGTCTTTAATATCTTTTTTTAAATGCCCTGAATTGTTCAATGAAGTTTTTTTTTTCAGCTTTAAGGATAGGAGCATATCCCAACACTCTTGGACTGAAAGTTGCAATACCAGAAATCCCCTAAGGAAGTCTGTTCCTGCCATGAGATCCTGGGCAGGGTGACTTGAATAAAATTGTGAATGCTTCAGGGCTCATCCAAACTGAGTGAACTCTGAACCTTTAGAGATTCACACATCAGTAATTTCTTTGATGTGAAACAGTTTCTGAGGCAAACCCAGGAAAATGTATTGTCTGTGGAAGCCTTTTGCCACAGCCCAGCTGTGGGACTGTGCCTGGCAGTGGTGTGGGAGCAAGACATGGGCAGATGCCTTCTACTCTGATGTGGGGCCCAGCCACTGCTGAGCAAAAAGAATGAGACTGGACCAGAAAGTCATGTGAGTTCAAAGCAGTGCAAGGTTTGAGCTAATTCCTAATTCTTTTTGTTCTTTTTATTGTAGGAGAGCGGGAGCCAGGGCAGGCAGGTGATTGCCTTTGATTGCTGCTGTATTGCAATTAGAAAAACAAATTTGGCTGATTTTGTTAATTTAATTTTGTTTCATATTGTCTTAGTTGTTACAAGACAGGTTAATCAGTGTGGTGTTCCCTACTGCTCGCAGCAGCCCCAGCACATCAGCTGTCCCATCATCTGGTTTTGCCTTGGTGATTCCCACTGTTACTGGAAGCCTCCTTATTGCCCTAGACCTCTGAAGGAGTCGCTCCATGTAGTTTTAACTCATTCTGCTTCTCCTAGCTTTATGTTGCTAAAGTTTAGGTATGGAGGAAGAGGAGATGGGAAAATTACTCTCTTTTCTTTAAAAAGCTGGTTTAAATAGCAAGTAGCTGAGCTTCTTGTGCTGGTGTTGAGTTCATGGGACAGTTAGTCCCGGATACCCATGTGCTCTGAGCTGGGCTGATCAACCTAATGATTTTCGTTCAAGGAAAATAAAAACATGTATCTCTAAATATTCTGATTTTTCACATTTCATTGACTTTTTTTTTTTCTTTTTTCAAATTCAGCTTCAGATTCTCTGTCATATGTAATGCTTTTCTGACGATCAGGCACCATATAGTCACTCCTGAGATAGTAAAGTATCTTTAATAGGAAAACTGAGGAAATACCCTCTACTGATTCTTTGCAAGAGATTATTTTTACCTCTGCAGTGGCTGATATAAATCTCAGTGGTGGCCAACAGCCAGGAAAAAAGCAAGACAATACTTTCTAATAGAAAGTGTGAATCTTCCTTACAATGTTAAAGGGTATTGGATAATTTCCTCCACAGTCAGGTAAGACTATGCTCTGCCCAGGTGTGCTGCTTTGTCTGTGATCCCTCACCCAGGATTATGCTGAGTTGATATTCTGTTTAATTTGTATAGGCAAGCCCATGTTCTCGTGTCTCTTTCTTTTACTCTAGTGTGATGGCTCTTTGTCAGCTGTCGAGGCAAGAGCTGTGCTGGGACCTTATGCCTTGTGTAAGACATACAGGCTGCTTTTCTCCCTGCATGGAGAAGGATTTGTGGGTAAACTCCCAGTATGAGCCCTAATCCCACCAGAACCAGATCCTAACTGGTTCTCTGGTACATGTGACACTGGACCTTGCTGAAAGCATCACCTTGTTTGTTTGGCCTTATTTACTAGCTGATGTTTAGCCACACACATCCCTCCCACACCCCCGTGGTAAAATTCAATTGAAAAGAAAACATTTTCTTGAAGCTTTTGAAGTTGAAATTTTACTTCATTTTGGCTACTCTTCTACTTTGCTTTCTTCTTCTGTGTCCTTATCCTTTTTTATTGTATGAATCTGTGTGTGTGTGTGTGTGTGTGTATGGAGCCCAGCTGAAAGAGAAATTTCCACATTTGCTTTTCACTTTTGGCTGTTTTTAACTTAAAAATCTTAGTAGTCTGTCTTTTCAATGCAAAGATTTTGAAATAGAAATTGTCAGGGATCAAGTCATAGTAAAAAGTTAATGTTCCTTCTTTCCGCTTTGATCAATATCACTAAATAAGTCAGCAGCTTCAATTCAGTGGGAAGGGTGAAAGCTTCATACACCAGGACATTTTGTGACTGCACTAACTGAAAACTAAATTAACATAATAGACCTTCTATTTGTGATTATTCTATTAGATTTTTTTGGTGAAGAATTATAAGGGCATAAGATAAATAGTGGAAGTGATGGGAAATTTTGAAACTTTATTTCCTAAAATTAAAATGCTTTACATCAGGACTAATAAGTTTTGAATTTTACTGTAAAGATTGTATTCCATTGCATCTGCTAGTTCTGACTTGGTTCCTTGTAGGAGTTGCAACACAAGTAAATTAAAATATGACTAAATATTAAACTGGGAAAATTCCATCTGTTCCTACCAGCAGCAGTTCAAAACCATGTAATGGATGTGGAAACATTAAGCAGGGACACCTTAGTAGCACACTTAGGAACACAAAGCTTGTAGCAACACGTACAAGTCCATTATTACTAGGAAGTTAAGGGGGGTTTTGGCCTTAATTAGACCATACACACACCTGTCTAAGGAGTTTGTACTAGTGGCAGGTGAACTCTACAGAAGATTAAATACAACTTTCCCTGAACTGTAATTAAAATGAATCATGTCGTTTTCTTTTTATACGATACCCAGGTAATTTAAAAATGCAAATCTGAAATCTGCAATCTTGTCAATGGAATCCCCTAGGCCTTTTATTTTGCATCTGGATTTCTAGTTCTTACTATGGAGAAATTGGATTTTTCTAGGCTTTGAATTGGGAGCATGTGGTATCTTGCCTCCTCTGGGACAGACCAGCCACTACTAGAGTGAATTAGACCTTGTACCTTCTGCTGTGTACTGGTCTCATGAAGGAAACCTCTTTCCTGTGCTGGCACTGCTATGCTTTGGGTTGTTCTGAGCTGAACACTGTGGTTTATATGACTTCTTTTACCTGAGGCTCATAATTATTTTTAAACTCAGGAGCTGGACTTCTAACAAAACACACCATTTTCCTGAAGAATTGCCTTTAGTGCCAATGCACAGTATAAGCATTTTTTCTGCTTTCTGATTTTGTATCTATTGATGTATGTGTAGAAAGAGAAGAAATATCACGACAGTTTAACTGAAGAATATGTGCTTCACATATTGATCTTAGGTTGAGTACAAGGGGGAGCTCTTAATGCTCTTCACTTTGTCTGTCATAAGCATTCTGAAAAAGTTGTCATCTCCAGTAATGAAGCTGGCCACACTGATTATGGTGTATTTGAACACTGTATGTTTTGGTTTTAACTTAGATCTGTGAAAGCTGGCCTCCAAATCTTTTTACAAGTCGATTTTTGAGGTGAGTTTGTCCAAATCTGACAGAGGTTGCAGTTCTAACACTTATCATGTGAATTCAACGTGATGTCTTTGCCCTGGGCAAAATAACAACTTTTGAACAAATTCATCCCAGTGAGAATTTAATACTATTTTCACAAAGAAATGTACCTATTTTTAGTGTGAATCATACTTGGTTTTTTAACTTGTGAGATAACAGTTCTCAGTCTTCACAAATATTTTGCATTTGTAAGCACAATAGTGAAAATTTAGTGTTAAAAATTTCATTTTTCTGTGGAAGGTTCTTATTTTTACCAAGTCGGGTGATTCCTCTCTCTCTTTTCTCCCCCCCCTCCCCCGCATGTGTTAGCTCTGGTTCATTGATGATGTTTCCTTCTTTTGTGCCCTTTTTCTTTTTTCTTAATTTTTTTTTTGTCAATAAGTTAATCCTAAGTGCTGACAGAAGAGTTTTTGATAGGAAGTTTATCCTATCAATTGTTGATAGGGCTCACTGTTAGTTTAAGTCTTGGGTCAGGGCATAATCCAAGATCTGAACTGCAAACAGTGTAGGCTGGAGTAAACAGATTTGACTATCTTATACCTGCCAGGGATTTGGCTCAAATATTTTGGCTATGATGAGGAAAAGTAATGTTGATTCTTAATTAGCCAAATGTGAAATATTTTTCATTCATCTTTGTGTTAATTCAGAGTTCATTATATTTTATATTAAATCCAATCACTACACTACAATAATGGAACATTTACTAATAGCTTGAAAGCATCTTATTTAAAGATAAATGATCTTTGTACTGGAAATAAAATTTCAAATTGTTTAATTGTATGCTGACATGCTAAAAGAAGGAAGGACTGTATACAAATGGCTTTAGCATCAGTTTTACTAGGAGGCCTGCAATGAATATATTTATAATATATTAACAGGGACTTTGAAAGTACCCCATGAATAATATAGAGTATCAAAATAAGACGGTGCATCCTAACAAAACAAACATATTTTTAATATTGAAATTCATTTGTGAGTGGTGTGTATCTGTCATTTCCATTCACACAATAAGAATTCTCAAGGGCTATCATCTGCTCCAATTTTTTTTTTCTCTGGCTCCTGTTCATGATTCCCAGTATTTCTAGCTCTTTTAGCAATCTTCTTGAAATTTTTCTCATCTCTTACAGTGCATTTGCCTCCCACTTCTTCCCTGCAAGGTGTTAATCATTCTCAGTGCTTCTACTTCACATAAGACGTTTACATGCTAATTTTCATTTTCCTTGATTTCTTAAAATGCTTTTTAAAAAATCCATATTTTTATGTAGCAATGACGTTCCGAAATTGTTAATACATTTTTTGGTAAAATGCCTTGTAGGAAGCAAAAAAGGCAATAAAACTCTTAAGTGGCCATGGTTATGGAAATAATGTGTACCTGAATGTATGAGCAACTACTTCAGATTTCTGGGTACAATGGCCAAATCCTCATCCTCCACAAACAATATATTAGTTTTTATCAGAAACATTCAGTTTGATTAAAATTTTAGGAGTACAGAAGAAAATGACTTTTAGGAAGGGCTGGGGGGGAAGAGTCTTCCTTCTCAACCTGCTTGCTTTCTACCAGACTGATCCCTACTGCATTGTGAATTCATGTCCTTGAAAACAACACCTGTAATGTGGGTTATGTTTGTGTGGTTTTTTTTTTTAATCTGTTTTACTTTGTCTGGTCCCAAACAATAGTTAGCAATAATTGCAGGCAGAGTACAGGACTCAACTCCTACATCCCTCGAATGCAGCTGGACTTGTGTCAGGTTTCCATCCAATGCAGTTACAGTTCTTATGAGTGAATTCTGAAATACAAGGTGTTGGTTCACTGTTTCTCTGAGCAGTTGGAATAGCTCAAGGTCAGGGTGGTGCATACAGGTAGGGAAGGAAAGGAAAAGGCTGGAGGAATGGGGATAAGGAACTGAGGCTGTTATTCTAAATCTTCAAAGCAGCTGCTCCCAAACTTCTCCACCATGGACCACTGTAGATCTTGTATATCCTTACAGTTGTGTACCAAAATAAGGTTGTTTACACTCAAATCTCAGCTCTCAGCATAATCTGATAACATGTTCCTTGCTTTATGTACTGTGCTGCGCTTTTAAAAATCAAAGGCGGTGGTGTTGGTGCTGTACCAGGGGAAACTCTGTGGCGCAGTTTGCCTTAGTCCTTCAGGTTGAGGGAGGAGGAGCGAAGGCTGGGGGAGCCTTGCCACTGATGTTAGTGACAGACCTGCTGGACTCTATGCTGGAGCTGTCACAGAGTCACAGAATATGCCCTCTGTGGAGGGGGCTGTTCCGTGTTTAAAGACAACATTTATATGAAATCAGAGTGTGATAGTTTTGTTATCATGAGTTTTGGTTCCAATTGTGCTCAGCCTGTGAGCGGCTGTGGCCACAGGGGCAGCTCATGGGTCCTGGCCTGAGCCCAGGGAGTCCTCTCTGCAGCACTACCCCAGCCTTGGGCACCCTGTGAAACCCCGCAGAAGCACCAAAAATTATTATTTTTCCCCCTTCTGTTTAACTCTCACAGTGGCCCTGCGAGGCCGATGAATTGTGTATTACTGCCGCAGGCTTATCCGCCTTAGCTAAGGTGGTTTTAGAGGAGCCAGCAGCTCCTTGGCAGGCTGTGCCCATGGGAGCTTGCTGAGCAGGTGCTGCCCTGCCTTGGGCTGCCCCAGCAGATTTGGGGTGCAGACCTTGGCCTGGGCTCGATGACTCCCAGACCCCCAGTGCTCCTGAAGGATGGGAGCACTGTGCTCATCAAAAGGTGCTCATCCTTCCTCTCAGGTGTGTTTAACAGCCAGTTATACATCCTTTGTTTTATACCTGGCTGTGTTTCTGTTTTTGTTTCTCTACAGTTACCTGCTTAAGAAAAGGAAATATTTTAGGTACAAGGCTTTAGAATGTTTCATGTTGTTGCTCACCAAAAGGTATGTGTTATATTTTTTCAACACTTTTGCTAAATGCATATATAACTTTTATTTTTCTATGAAATGGAATATTTTCCCTAAGGAGTTAACTAATATATCTGAAGCATTCTGAGGTTAAGATTTGAGAAGTCTTCAATATATGTCCCTGATTTTCTGACTCCATTGCTTATTTGTTTAGGCTGATGGGAATAGGCTTTGTCTATTGCACTTGAAGAAGAAAAGAAGATTTTTGTGCTCCCGGGAGGTGAAGGCAGTTCTCACTGGCATTTTAGTGAAATATTAAAGGCAAAGCAGATTTGGAGGGACACACTGCAAAGGCTGTCACAGTGATCAGAGAAGCACTGGAATGAGGAAAGGGACAACTAAATGTGTAGGTGGAGAGTCAGTCCATTTGTGCAAAGGTATGAGTAACCGAGGTTATGAATTAGTTGCAGATGGGAGCTGGCAAGCAAGAAAAGTGGAACAAAATTATATTGACATCCTTGTGTTGTCTAAAGACCACTACAAGACCATTAGTATTGCTATGTAACCAGCAGGGAGGCCCTGTCAGGGTGAGATTTTACTTAGGCAACTGGTATTGATTTTTGGTCTGCCGCCAAGATGTAGGAAGGAAAAGATTTTTTTTTTTTTTTTTTTTTTTTTTTTTTCTCCTTTTTTTTTTTTTTTTCTTGTGTCCATATTCATAGATACAAAGCAGTGTGTCTGGACTTGGGATGTAGTGTTCAGAGTGGCTGTGCACTGTCATGACTGACTTTATTGAGGGAAGTCTTTTGAATCATCCTTCAGACTTCTTGCCTCGCTTTTGCTCCTCTCTCCTCTCATGTTTCCTATAAGGCCATTCTAAAAGGCAAAATTAAGAATGCAACACGTGATCATGGCTTGAAGCATCATGTATGGCAAACTATTTTTTTTTTTTTTCATTCTCTGAATGAATTTTGGGTGACTTTGAAGTATCTCTGAAATACCTAAACTGACAGCCCTGTGCTTGCTCCCAGGGCAGCAGCAGCCAGAGCCATGAGGCTAAAAATGGGCCATGTAGCAGCTTTCAGGCCAGGTAGCAGCTCATGTTCTTGGGTCTCACTTTAAATGGCAACCTAGAAGGGGAGTAGCTTAGTATTTAGTGATACTTCTCTTCTTTATCCTCCTGCATTGGAGGTCTGCCAGTACCAGTTTCTCTTCTGTATTTATGAGTGCTCAATTTAACATGTGTGCAATAAGTTTATTTCCCTACTTTCTCAGAGAAAGCCAGACAAAGAGAAATTTCTGGCAAGAAATTTTTTTCTGTGTGAAAAATGGTGGTCTACAGTCTGCTTGTAATAGAGACTGACCTGGCCTTAAATCACATAGGATCCTTCCTCATGACGTATGCTAGCTTCTAATATATTGTTATTAACATGCTCCTTTAGCAGAGAAAATTAATCTGATAGAAATATATTTTCCTTCACTCTATTGCATGTGTAATAAACACTTAGTTAAGGATGCCTTTTCTTTAAAATTTAAATACCTGCACACAGAAAATTGAGACTGCTGAATTGTTAGAAAAACAAGCACTAAAATAGAACAGTGTTGTTTAACTGCACTAGATGAATTAAATATCCTGTGCTATTGCATCCCTGTTCCTCTACGTCCTTACCTTTCTCTCATGTTGTGTAGCCTACTTAAATGTCATTCTGCTATTTGTTTGACAGGAGATTATTCCTATGAAGGGTAGGTCTGACCACTGCTTGATTCCAAGGGGATAAAATTAAAACATTCCTTTGGGAATTTGGCCCTTTAATTGTGTGTATTTTTAAAACCAATTAGTTCTGATCGCTGAAACACTAAATTAAATCTTGGCATCGATTGTGGTCAGTTCTGTTAAGCCACCAAATTTTGTGTTGTCTTGTGATATAGGCAGCTGTTTGTCCTGAAATTTTTTTTGCTGCTGCTTTATTTATACTCTTTCCTACTTCAGCTTGGGCCACATAACTGGTTGGGAAAAGAATTATAATCAAGAAAACAAAACTCCAATCTGGATAATATAACTTTTAAAGTTGTAAATATTTTTAATTTTGCCTCATTCGTAGTGATTAATTAGAACTTTTTGCCAACTCCCCATGTATTTCAGTGTAAAATGGTGATTAAAGAGTAAAAAAGCCACTTAATAACAAGTTCTGTTGCAGTGCTAAAGCACACCTGTTCTAAATCACAGCAGAAATTAAGTCCTTAGCTCATTGTTTTTCCTTGGCACTGCCTCCAGGACCTACTTAGATTCTCTTTAGCTTGACTTTTACCATGAGATGGAAAATTATCTGATACTGTATTGGGCTGAATCACCAAGAATTATCCTTGTTTGTCTGTGGAGGGTATTAGCCTCTTAAGAAGAATGACATGAGCAATTCCAAATTAGAGCTTATTTGCTTAGGTCTGTCAAGATCCAGAGTATACAGTATTGTATTTAATTTTGCTGTTGAATTCTTAATTCCCTCCCCACCCCATGACAACCCAACCTTTACCTGAGCTCAGTCTAGTTAGGCTATGAAGTAATCAGAAAAAGGCTAGTGGCTTTTAGTTGCTGAGAAAAGCTGATGCAATATAAATAATGGTTTGCAACACTGTGTGTGCAATAATGGTTTTAAAGGTGTAAGCTTAATGTCTATTTCCCTAAGAAATCGAGGTGTTTTATGAAGACTTATTAGTGTAATATAGAACATTTTCATCAGTGCATTTTGCTAGAAAATGCTAGTGGAGGCTTGGATGTCACTTAGATGTCTGTTATTTGTGAGCGTGGCTGTTTTTTTTAATCATGCTTTTGCAAAACATCAAGGCACCATTTATTTCAGCAACATTTTCATACAAATAAATAACTTGAAATTTTTTTTTTTAAGTCTAGAATTAATTTTGGAATACTTTGTACACCAAAGATCTTTCCTTTTGTCTTAACACACATGCATGCAGTCTAGTCACCCTTCTAAAACCTTGAATTTTGGGCTCAAACCCATAAATTCCTTAAGCTGAGCACAGTCTCTTGCCTTTATGCAGAAACATTTGCTAAATTTAGAAATATAGACAACAGTTCCAGGAAATGCTACGTGGAATCCTTACTTTACAGCATTAGCTGACAAGTAAGTACCCACTTGCAAGCCAGTAAGATGGGGTTGTTTTCCTCGTTGCTGTTTGATAGCAAATGATTACAGATAAGCTATAGGGGTATCCATTTATTCACAAGGACTTTGTCTTGCAGCTGAAAGAAACATTACCAATTCAGAAAGCTCTCTATGTATGGCAATCAATTTTAACTCTCTGCCTTTCTGCTGATAATGGAAGCTTCTGTCTCACCCCCTGTCTGGCTCGTGCAAACTGCCTCTTCAACACGTTCTGAGCTTGACAAAGTTGTTTAAGTCACTTTATGGTAACAGAAGATATCGTTAAGCTGGGAAACAGAAAGAAATAAATACACAAGTGCCAAGCTGCCTTCAGTTATATCTATTTACTACCCCACATGAATGCACACAGTGCTTCATAAAACTCCACCAATACTTTAATAAGTTACATGTTTTGGGAGAGGGAGAAGCCGTTGTAGGGACCATGTTAAATAAACCTTCATGCTCAGAAGAGTACAGAACACCAATTAAGGAGACTTTTGATCTAAAACTGCCCTAATTTGCCATGTGAGCCAGGAGAATCTTTTATAAGATGGCTTATAGACTTTGTATGCTAGCTGGTGCAGGGTGACATAAACACAGGCAAGTGCATCCACTAGAGGGTATTGGCACACTATATAAGGTGGCACATTATAGATAATATCTAACAGGTCTCATTTGTTATGCCTTTGTATGAGACCTTTAAAAGTCCCTTCTCTTGTAAAGACTGTATTTCCCAGGACCTCTTCCATTTTCTGGTAGCCAATATGTTCCCAATATGAGCTTAATTGCCATTAGGAGGAAAAAAGGGTGGTAAGATGCTCATCACCAAATTATCAAATGGCTCATGCCCAGGTGGTGAAAATGTGTAGTGTGTGTGTAAGGTTGAAAATATCAAGTGTCTCATACGGGCCTGATTCAAAGTGCACTGGAGTCAATAGAAAACTGTGGTACTTCCATTAAAAATTAAAAAAAAAAATCTCATTTTGTGGAAAACACTAAGAAAAATGAAATATTATCTGCAGTTAAGGACATAGTCTAGTGGTGGACTTGACAGTGTTAGGTTAATGGCTGGACTTGATGATCTTAAATCTTTTCAAACATAACAGAGTCTATGATTCTATGGAATTACTTGCAGTGTTTCAAGTCTGTCATTCTTTTGAAAATTTTAAGGTCTTGGGGAAAAAAGCATGAAAAGTAGTGATTCAACTATGCAAATTTTGCATCAAGATGTGTTTATATTATATTAATACCTGTAAATTCCATGTCCTGTGAGAGGCTGGGCCATATCCATCACCAAGGGAACTTTCTGACTGGTATCAAAAAAGTCAGACCTGGAGATGATAAAATGAGCCAAGAAAGTGAAACCAACAACAAATATTACATTGTTCATGTTACAAAAGCCGTTGTCTTTCTTTCCCATGATGACCCACTGGCTTAGGGAATTGATGATAATGCATATGAGAATGTCAGGAAAGCATTTTAGTGAGAAGCCCGTTATGTAATATCTATTTTTATTCAAATTAGAGATTGAGAGGTCAAGTAACAGGATGAGATGTTCAAGGATTGATCTGTAAGAAATCATTTTATTGTTGTAGTCATTAATGAAAATATTCTCCTTAAATATTCAAACATCCACAGCAGTATTAAAAATTAATCTATATACTGTATACCAATACTTGCTAAACTTTTTTTGTGGAAGGTAAATTTAAAAGAACTGGTTGTGTAAAGGAAAGTACTGGTTTAGGTAGCTTTTTTTTTTTTCTTGTAGCATTGATAGTAATTTATTTAAAATTTAGGGAGGGAGAAAGGCTGCTTAAGTTTTCTGATTCTTTTTCCAAATTAGAGGTTTACAATAATGTGCTGATTCTAGTGCTCTGCCTAATGTAACTTAAAATTATCAAAGTTACAAGTGCAAGAATGTAAATATTTCCTTTTTTTTAAATGTTTTTCAGATATGCATAATGCAATGATTTAAAAAAAACCCACATAATTTTTTGTAGAAATTTGTTAGTGTCCTATTTCATTGTGAACATCTATATATTCCCTGTTTTCTATCCATTATTTCTTCTTAATGTGCTCCATTAAAGTTACCTATGTATTTTTTTCACGTAGTAGGCCTTGTTTTCCATTAAATATTTTTCCTCATTGAATACCACTTTTTATTGTTTATCAACTTTTCTAATTTCTCAGATTTACTTATTTCTGTCATCACGGACACATCGTTATTTCTGTAATCACTTTTTAATACAAAATTATTTTCAAATTTCAAACCAATTTGTTTCAATTGCTCCAAAATAATTAATAATATAGAACAAGGCCGGTAGGCTTTACATTCATTAAATAAGTTCTCTAATCCCTTTTTCACGTAATTCTGAGGTATAGCTAAGCTAGGCTGATGAAATGTTGATATCTGATAGTATTCTGAGGAAAGTGTTTTAGCTCTGGATATTTTGCATCTTTCCTAACACTCAGACTAAATTTTACTGTTGCACACTGAGAAAAGTTGTAATTTTTTCTTGATACTAATTTCTGCTGTTAAAAAATGTGTCAGCTTCACTGATATATTAACCCTCATTTCCCACTGCATCCTAAACAGCAATACAGAAATTCATCCCGTGTTAGAAAATAACAACTCTGCAGTACTGTTTTCCAGAATTTGCCTTAATAAAACAACCAGAAAAGCACACCCCAAAACCCCCAAACTATGGAATTTGATACTTTTGTTATCACTTGGCATTGGAGAGATGAATTTAATTTGGAAAAAAAGAAATACTTCTGATTTACAGGGACTTTAGGTTTTTAGTTACTTGACTTGGGATTACCAGCCATATTATGGTGGTACTAAACCAACAACTGCTGTGATTCTGCCAGGCTGAAGATACAAAGTAGGACTGGGCTGTGCTTTTCTCTTTAAGCCTGCATTTCTGTGGGTCTGTCACACTGTACAGAGAGAGGTAAAGTCTTCGAGGAACATAAACAGTAGAGTATAGAAATGCCTATGGTATGTATGACTCTATGATACTGACATGCTCTTAAGGTGTAAAGCAACTGTTTAAATCTAAGTTTTGTAATCCAAATTTCCAATGACAAAAATGGTATGTAATTTTAATATACAGACATTTATGGTAATAACTTCCTCTTCAATTTCAAACAGCCTTTCCTCATTTTCCTTCCTTGTTTTGTGCATGTAGTTTTATGTTTCCTCATGAAGATGTTTTTCTTCATCTTATTGGTGATAGAACATGTTTTCTGTGCTATTTGTAACAAATTTTGGGCTGGATACAGTTATACATGAGAGTAAAATTTTACAGATAAGTAAGAAAGTTACTACTACTTCTACTCCAATGGTACATTTCCCATAGCAGGTGAAAAACTGCTACACACGTTAAGCTGTACTAGATACATGGGAAAGAAAAAAGAGCAAACATAACTTTCATAACCCAAATTCGAATCAGTTTTCTCAAATGAAGCAATTTGTATTTGTGACACAGCCTAGAAATAAAAAGCAAGCTTTATGTGTATATATCTACAACTTAAAAAAAAGACTGTATTCAACATATTGGTGATACCTCATTTATAAAAAGCTTGCAAGGTGTGTCAAAAATATATATTTCTTTAAGATCTTACTATTTTTAGAGATGTTTGAGAGGGTTTTTTGTTATGGGTTTTGTTTTTCCCCTGTCCCCCTTCCCAACTCCAGTGTCAATGCTCACATTTTGTATAGTCAAGGTTACCTTTATATAAAAGTGATTTTTGACATACAGCCTCATGAAGCTTCTTTAGAAGGTCAAAGCAAGTGGAAAACTTTTTGCTCATACTTAAAGAAGCTACTCAAGTATGCATTTAAATCAAAACAAGACAGATGTTGGTGAATACATATTTTAGATGTTCTTTTTTTGGGATATTATGCTGCAAGAGCACCTGTCCTGCCAAATGAAAACATCACATAGGAATGAAGTGGCACTTGTGCTGGTTCAAGCATTTTAAAGCAGATATACTCAGCTATCGCTTAACAAAGCAGCATCTGTGGCACAGGGGAAGTTTGAAGTCATGCTGCTTATTGGGCTTGCTTAAACATGTTTGTGTCTGTTATTCCAGTTTGTCTGCCTGGTGCCACGAAAAGATGTTTCAGGGACTTTGGGAAATGAGGTATAAACAAGAGTTTTGCTTATTGAGCTGAGAGCTGAAACATCTAACACAGCTCCTTCTTAGGACAAAGAATATAGGGATCACAGTGGCAAAATATATGTTTTATCTACACAGGTGAGAGTGTGTTTGCATTCCTATCTCTGTATGCTTGACTTGGAATTCATAGGAATTACTTCAGTAGCTCTGTCATATTACATTTGCTGATCTGTAGGATTGGAAGATGAACATTTCGAGGTTAAGGAATTATATTTTATTTATAAGAAAGTTCACTTACTGAAGGCACAGGATTCGTCCAGTTGTTGTGCACTGTTGCACAGCAAGCCAAACTTTCTTTTTAAAAACAGTGGAAGTGGTAGTTTTGACCTTCTGTGAATATGTTTGATCAGGGACTATAGAGTTGGTGAAACAAATGTGCTCTTTGGTTATTAAATATCAGTTTGTTCTCCTTTTACCTGAAAAGCATGAGAAAAAGTATGTGTCCCATCACATTGTTTTCCTTTCATCTAACAAATGTTTTTGTATATGCAGTATATTTCTGAAGAGGATGTCAAATCCTCTGAAATCAGCCTTTTTAATTTAGCTGTGTTGTGTGTAATTCAAATATTTAATTTAAAATCAATTTACAGTTGTACTTTGGTGAACTGGTGGTTATTTTTCTTCTCTATGGAATTATTAACATTATACATACTTTGTATAAATTATCTTAACTGTAAGTTAATGCAATGGTTTAGGTTTGTTGTTTAATTAAAATTGTTTCCAAAATGATAGTGGCATGTTTACATTTATCAGAGGAAGAGTTATCCAGCTGACTTCTGGATTATCTAGGCTTTTTAGTTAGTTAGTTAACTGCCAGTAAATAGCTAAAGGTGTAAGTTATCATCAAATGTTGAAGTTTTTGGCTCTGAAGCAGTAGTCAGGATCATAAGTGTTATGAGATGTACTTTGTTGTCGACTCAGGGGACACATGAAGTTAATTTCTCCCCTAGAAGCACAGGCTGGGATTTGCTTTCTATCAGCACCATAAAATATGAACGAATCTTAAAAGTATTCCTAATACCCCAAGCTTTGCAGTATACAAATACCAATAGGGTTGTTGGTAGTGCACTATTAAGATGCCAGACTTCTAATTCTGTTGTGCCTTGAAAGTAAGCAGCTTTGAGTTGTATAAAGATTAGGAATACCCAATCTGTAGAGGGATGTTAAAAACCTCGTTTTGCCACCCTTTGAGTTGAGCAGCTGACCAGCAGAAAAAGACGTGCAAATGTGTGTTCAAAAGAAATAAACCAATGTGTGGTCCTTGGTAGGAGTAAGTATTTGAGTCAAGAGAAGTTCTGATCTTTGCTTGCTGTTTATCATTGTATTGAAATCAACAAGGCAAATGCAAACATTCTTCATTGTGTCATTTTATTTTTTAATGTTTCAGACTTTTTTTTAACTGCATAATTAACTTTTACTAGTGATAAACTGAACACTGCAATATTGAGAACCTGAATGTAAGCAGTGGAATTAATTTTCTTAATTTTCACTGTCTACTTTAAGAAATAGTCAGAAATGGAAGGCGATAAATAGAAGGAAAAAGTTTGGGTTTTTTCTTTCACTTTGATTTATTGGAAGAAGACTTAGACCAAATAATATGTTACACGAAAAGTTTGGTGTAATAAATAAAAAGGTTACAATTCTGGAACAGCAATTTCCTTATTTAATGCTGTTAATGGGAAAAGTTGGAGATATTAATTTGTCAATTACTTTTGAAATGCATTAACTAGACACAAATAGCTCAGTCAGAATAGACAGCGAATAGCTCATTACCCTTGCATATACTGCAGTGCAGCCCTAACCAGTAAGCACATGTTAGTAAAAAGCAACAAGCAGTTTAAAATTTGCACGCTAAACTCTAAAAACTCTCAAGCTTTCTTAGGTTGGTTACACATACACTCCTTTATTTTTGCTCTTTTCTTTTTCCCTGATAAGAAGCAGGTTAAATGAAAAAATGCATCTGAAACTCTGTGAAGTGTATTGAGCTGCACTGTACATCTATAGTTCTAGCTATAAATGGTTTTTAGAAATACTGCAAAAGATAATGCAAATAATGAAATTAGTAGGAAATCATAGCAACTCTGAAAGGGATTCTGAGCCAAAAATCCCATCTAATTTCAAATGGAGCGTTGTGAAAGCTATCATCTCTCTCTTCTATTAAAAGCATTGGTCTGTGAGGGAGAAGGCAGAAAGAGGTGAAGAGATCTGGGTAAAAAAAGTGGAAACCTATAGTTTAAACACCGAGTTATGGATTGCTCTTTGTTAAGATTTCATTTCTCCAGTATTCTACTTAGATAAAATCTGCAAATCTTTTCATTGATCAAAGCTACAGAAGAAAATTATATTAAAAGAAAGTCTTTACTGGTGATTTTGTGGTCTTCAGTTAATTGCAGTAAATGTTTACTCATGTATATTTCTGTTTGGAGTACCTACATTTAAATTTCTGTCAGGAATCCTCTCCATCAAGAAAGTGGTGTTGTTTAATTATTAAGATACCTTGCAATGTGACCTGTTTAATAATATAATATAAACTCTACCAGTATTTAGTTTTTCCCTACCAGTATTCACACAAAAAGTTAAAGTTTATCCATGTGAAATTTTTGCTTCAACATCAGTAAGCAGTTAAATTCAGCAAGTCTGCTGCATTGCCACAACTGTTATATGACTTTCTTTTTGAAAAACGGAAATGTATGCAAGAAATCACACATATCTTCTGAAGAAACCAAAACAAGCTTCCTTTCACCATTCATTGTGTCATCTGATTTTGAGAGAGAGAAGAAACTTAAGCTTTGAAAGTTTCTAATTATTTTGCTTTGTAAGCTCATTTCATTTTAACCCTGAGCTCAAAATGAAATGTGTTGTAAAAACTTGTAGCTGCATGTTGCAAGAGAGTTTTATCAAGAATTTCAAAGTTAAAAACTCAAATCCATTAGAGGATATGTAAATTCTCATAAATATATATATTTGGATTTTCGGAGCCTTATCTTGAAATAATACTTTCCCTCTACTGTGATTCAGTGCAGGGATGCATTTTGCTTGAACCTCTGTCATTGTCGCCTTGTCGCTGTGTCATAGAAAGGGTTTCGGCATACCATGAACTCTTTTATTATTTTTAGTGTTTACTTGTGCATTACTTTGAGGGTTGACAACAAAGAGCAATATGAGTACCCAGACTCTAAACATAACTTTAAGAAGTCAAGCTTTTCTCTGTTGTCTTCTGCAATGTTGATAACTCTCAAAACAAATCCCAAGTCGTCTCATGTTCTGTGTGTGCATGCCTCTGTTTTCCACAATAACTGACATTCAAAACAACATCTCTGAAAGTAGAGAAAACACTGGAATTAATGCTGATCAGGAATAATAATTTAGTTTGCTAGAAAGAGACAAATGCAAATACTGTTAATAGAGGGAAACCCTTCAGAGAAAGCAGGTGTTTTATGTTCTTGCTTTCTTCAGAGTCTTCTGGAAGTTCTTCTGCATCGGTGATTTCTCATCATGGCCTGCAGGGAAACACCCTTTTTGCAATTTGTGCAGTAGTACTGTGAAGTGGTGCTGAAGTTTCATCCCTCAGCAAAATGAGATGTTCCAGACAATATCCAATTTGTTCCCAGGGCATTTCTGGAACAATCTGACAACGTCTCAGATATCAGCAGTATCTGAACCACAGCTAATGGACCTTGCACCTGGAAAAGTGGTGTTGGCCCCTGAGCTTTTCACATTATGGCTGTCATAAGTGCAGTATTGCACTATTTTTTTATTGAGTAGGAAGGTAATTTTTGTTTTTTCTTGTGTCATAGCAGGAGGTTTTTCTTATTTATTTATTTAGTGGTATTTTGACATTACACAGTGCAGAAATAAGCCTTTTGAAATTTTGGACATGTTGTGTTGTGATATGGAGACATTGATTGCAAGTCCAGCTCTTTATTCTCTCATCTTCTCTTGAATCTAATTGCACCAAAGTCTTTGTCCTGTTTGAACAACAGGATGGGCTGTAGACTGGTAATATGTGGGGAGTGGCTGCATATTTTAAATATCACTCTCAGGGCTGTAAAGCTGGGGGGAATGAAGAAACTTCATGCTCAGGTAGTGTGCTCCAGTCAGGTGCACACCACTCTGAGCATCAGACATGCTTGGACAAGATTATGGCAGCACGGGGAGGGGGTCAGATAGATTTACAGCTGCAGATCACTCTTTTCTGTGCATGTAACCACCTGTAAATATTGAATCCTTTGCATTCTGATTCTGTGTTAATGAACAAAGACTGGTTAATGATGGTATGCTGCAGTTTGGCCCTCAAAGTCAATACAAGAGAAACAGCTAGAGATTTTCTGTTAAAGTAATGATATTTTATAAATTGATTATTGATTAAGTTGGCATGATAGGGGGTTAGTTATGGTCTTGTGATAAATGTCTGCAATTATGGGTACCTTTGTTGAAGGCATGATCTGAAATTTAATAATAGAGTTTTAGTAGGTTTACGTAAACTTACAACTTGATTTAAATTATCAGGCTGATCACAAAGAGGTCCATAGCACATCAGTTCCTAGACTAATGAACCATACATCCTTGTCGACTTCAGTAATGTTTTGATAGTTTTTGCCTCAGTGCCCCTGAATTACAAGTGTGTAGAGATGTATTACTTACTGCTACAATAGGTCTCTCCCTCAGGATATGGTAGGTCACGTTTTCTGAATCTGAATTGGTTAACTAAACAATGACAACTTCTATAATGCTTTAAAAGAAGGCTACAGTTGTTTATTATAGTTGTAATTGCAATTTTTTTCACAAGGAGAAATATCAAAAGAATGACATTTTTCAATTTCATACATTATTTAACTCTTCCAAAATCACACTTTTGAGGTCTTAAAATACAGAGGATTTATATAGCAGTGTGATTAATTCTAAGATGGTAGAAAACTGCTGTTGATCCTCTCTTCACAAACAGAAATGCAAAATAATTCAGATTTTTAAATCAGACTGTCTTTACCTTCTAACTAATGAATATATTATGTGCATAAAACACATGCAACAACTGTCTTATACCATTTACTTGTTTGAGTTTGTCCTATCAGCTAACCTTGTTTAGTATGGATATTTTTCATAAATAAGATTTTTTTTATCCTGCACTATTTAGCTGGTTTTTCTATAGTTGGGAAAAAAGTCTGGATTGCTGTATGTTTGATCTTTTTTATAAATTTCTTACTGTTTTCTGGAGTTCATAGGAAGAAAACCAGACAAATACAGGAAGGCAATTTCAACAAATGACAGATGATATTAATATGAAATGTCTAGATTTTCTAATATTGTCTATTTTCCCCCCTTTAGAGATGAAATAAAGAGGGACTTAAATGCATCCTTAACACTGAGGTCAGTTCTCCAATGAGGGTGGAGTATTATATAATGTTTTTGAAGTATTGCATTACTTTATTACTATGTTACAGAAGGAAAGGCAAGGCAGGCTTTAGTAAACGTTGTGACCTCCTGAAATGGAGACTCATTAGATTTACCTATGGTGTTTTCAAGTACAGAAGCCATGAGGAATGTGTCTTTTGTGGAAACTTGCGAATCTTATGATTCCCAGGATGTTTCTCTAAGTAGGGTTATATTAGAGTAAAACATGTTTTATGATGCATCATCATTTAGTTACTCATGGGAAGGTTTGGGAGCAATGATCTTGGACACTGCTGCGTTTTGTTCATATCTGCTCACATTCATGACCTCTGAAAGGACTGTTGTGGGTGCTGGAAAAAGGAGGACTACTGTGTTGATGATGTCATGTATGTCCACTGTGTTGTCTTGCTTCCTTGTGGAAGCTGAATGTAGCACAGGACCTGTTGTGTTCTTTGTTAGAATCTGTTACATAAATTTCAGAAGAAGCATAATAGTCCATATCATAGATCATAATTCCAATTACTGCCCATTATGAATGTGTAGTTATACATTCAATAGTCCTTTATTGTACCTCTGAATTAATTTTCAAAATGCAGCAAAATTCAGGCTGACTCATGTCCACACAATGAAGGAGAAGAGTGTGTTCTACAGTTTGTATATGTTTAAAATTACTCTCTTCTTTTTAGAGCCAGGTAAGTGTTAGTCCTGCTGAAGCCATACAGGACCTCTTAAAAACCACAGCTTTTCTGTGTTTTCCCTTTGCACTGTGTGCCTGATGCAGGTCAGTGTCCGAATGGTACAGAAGAAAAATCATGTGGTTCTCCAGCTCTTATGTGCTTCTCCCACTCAACTTTTCTGCCTTTCATTTTATGCTATAGGGAACTTGCAAAATGTGCGACAGAGAGAGCTTAAAAGGAAAACCCTGATGGGCTGAAGTCTTGTTCTTTGTTCCTCAGCCCTCAGAGATTTCCTGCTTAAGAACATTTGCAGTTAGATTTAAGAGTCCCTGCAGCAGAACAGAAAACTGTGTGGGTTAATCAATTGCAAAGATGATGCAGTGTTGGCTTGGTCCCTGTGCAAAGGCATTCGTGTTGTTGCTTAGTCTATAGAGCTTCAAAAGACCATTCAGTTATGGTAAATAATTGATGAATTATTAAACCTAAAGTAAGGCTGCAGATTAAGTCTAATACAGATGAATATGCAGTGTATGGGTCGCTCCACTTGGACAACATGTGCAGTGGTAGGATTTTTTTCCTTTTTTTTTTTTTTTTATTTCACACGGTTTCCTAAAGCTTCTTTGCCCATATTATGATCTACATACTTGTCATAAATTAAATAAGGGTGAATGCCTCTCAGTTACAGGCATTGTTCTTTGAATAGCACCTCTATCTTTTCTGTGCTCAGAGGGGATGGGACGTGGGAGCAATAACTTCTGGTCTTTCCACAACCATGACTGCAGTCATGCCGTGGACAAAAAGCTCTCACTTTCAAAAGTGACTTTTTTATTATGTAGAAGACAATGTAGCTTCACATCAAAGTGAAGTCAAAAGGATGGCAGAGCAAGACTTTGACTTCACTTTGATGAAAAGAAAGGTGAAGTAAACAGCTGAGCTAGTCTTTACAAAGATGGATCTCTTCATAGGAAGCATGAAATTTCAGGCCACTTTAAATACGTTTTGTGCCTTAGGAAGCGTAGATGTGACCATTATTGCTGTAATTTGTAATGGCTGATAACATGTATTAACTAACTCTGGTACAACTTGGCCTGTATTTTCAATACTACTACGTGCTACTAATTGCATGTAGTTGCTTGGCAGCTCATGTAATGACTGAGAACTGTGTCTAATGGCACAGTTAGTCCATGCCAGGTGCCCATCCTCCATTGCAAAAGTCTCAGTGGTGCTGTCATTGTCCTGTGTGACTGGGACCTCCCCCTGGTCCTGTCATGCTACTTGCTTTTGGGAGAGTACATTTCTCTCAGATGAAATTACAGAAAATATCAGCACTCATGTAGCTTTATCTGTGTTCTTGCTGGAACACTGGGAGGGTGCAGACAGAGTGCATGAATGACCAAGCTCCGTATGAGAGTGAGTTAAAACACATGGAGGTGCTGAACTGTGGCAGTGGGGTGGATGCCCTCTGTGCTGGGAGGGCACAGATTCCTGTTTCAGGCATTTCTCTATATGTGGCACCAGTTCATCATCATGCTGGTATTATATTAAATAGTTCATTTTAATTTAGTATCAAAACAGGGAAAGATAAATCAGAAACATCAACCAAAGAAAAAATATACTTTTTTTGTTGTAGTTTTCTTGTCTTCAAGGGACAATGACCCTGCCTGTTTCAATATTACCTCTCAGACTGTTTACTGTGTCCCCCCCAACCCCAGCCCACTATTCTTAAACTACGGGTTATTTTAAGCTTATTGCTTTTAAATTGCAGAGCATTTAAGACGTTGCAGGCATGTAGAATTAGCTTGGACAGTACTGAAGGTCATGCTATAGAGAACTAAATTATAACGACAGCTGGACAGTCTTTTTATCTAGCTAATGTATCTGATTCTTATTTTATTAAGCAGCGCTTGTTCCTTCCTACACTGGTAATGATACTCCGATACTTCAGCAGTGACATTTTAAACCTGCATTTTTGTTAAAATTTTTGTCTTAGCAAACATCAGATTTATTACTCATCTAGTATAGTTTAAATGTATTTTACCATAAATTTTCCTTGAAATTAAACTTTTCTGTTGTTTCATTTTGCAAATTCTGTAATAATCATTTGTTACATGAAGTTTGAGAGAAGATGGAATTGGGCAAAGAGATGCAACTCATCCTGGTGTTGCAGCTGTTTTCAATTAATGGTGGCATTAAAGACTTCTCACATGGTAGTAGCTTGTTCAAACAAAGCTGTGCCTTATCACTGTTCCTCATGGGCTGGGAAGCACACAGATTGGCAGTGGTTCCCTTTGGGTTTCCTGTTTCCTTGTGAGCATCAGCAGTGGTGTGTTCTTGTACAAAAAACACTCCGTCCTCCTGCTATATGTAAATGGAATGATAGATATGAAACATGAAAGCAGTTGTTGTTCTTCACTCATTGCTGGTGGGGTCTCGGATAGAGTTGTGTTCGCTCCCATACAGTAACCCGAACTGTGGCTCCAGGTATCATAGGCTTGCCTGTTTTGAGAAGGACTTCTAATGTTTTCCATCATAAAGCTCTTTGAGGATATTTTTATTTGTTAGTAGTTATTAATCATTTAATAGGCTGGTTTCAAAATCTAATTAATATCACAATTTTACAATTGGATACGTCTGGAAATGGCACATGCAATTGTTCAAAAATTATTTGAAGAGTAAGGCAATTGGTATTCAAAACAATTGTTTTGTGAAGGCTGAAATCTAGATCCATTGAGAAAATCTGTAAAGAACAATCTGCAGATAGACTCCCTGCTGCTTCTCTTATGAAAAATCAAAAACAGAACAGAAAATGACAGCACATAATTATAATGAAATAGATCCATTTCTTAACAGTTCTATGGTGAAATTTTGTTATTGGCACTATTAACAATATACACATTTGCATTCAGCTGAGGGCGTGCAGTGATATTTACAATGGGGTCAAAAATGTCCCTGATGAGTTCTCAGTAAAAGGAGCATTGCTTTAAATAAAACCCATCAGGCTACTGAAGAGTCTTATGTTGCTATTGTGTAGCTTATTCCTTTTTTTTCTCTTAAGACCTATTTCTCTCTACAATGTTTTCCAGTATTAAACACTTCCACAGAACTTAAAGCTATCTTCCAAACATATTTTCTAATCTGTATTTTTAAACTGCCTTTTTAAGAACACAAATGCACGTTACAATTTATTTACTGATTGTTCCTAAAATTCTGAGTAGGCTCTTTGAACTGAAGTAGAATAAATTCACTAAATTGTCTGCAAAATGTACAGTGTTTAGTGAATTGCTGGCTACTAATGAATCCCATGAAAAACATACCAGAATGAAATAGGGTATTGATATGAAAAAGGAGATGTAAACAGCATCAATAGAATGCTGTAGCTTGATAAATCTGGTTTGAATTACCAAAAAAAGAAAAGACAATAGGCCCGCTTCTGACAAGCAGAGCTGCAACTGGTCTCTGAGGGCCTGGGTGGTACATGAGCCAGTGTTTTCCCATAGCAGCTCCACCACCCAGCCCTTCAGAAAGAGCTGGTGTGAAGAACTGGGAGATGTGACATCCTGGCTTCAGGAGGTGCTGGTCATAATAAAGAACACCTCATCCATTGCACTGTAAATGCCAAGTGTTGATAATTCTATATGTACACCTATTTTGAGTAGTATGGGATTCCTTCTGCTGAAGATCTTGCTGCACTGAAAACATTAGGCAGGCTTTGCAGTAGAAACATTTATATGTCAGAAATTCAGGTGAATGCTTTTTGGATTTCTGTGTGTCTGAACTCCATGGAGATGATGTATCCATCACAATTGTACAGCTGCTGCAATTGGTAATTTTCTAATCAGATGAGGCATAAGAAAAAAAATTCCTCATTACATACCTTTAAGCTATTGCATTTAACATCATTTCATTACCGTGTGATTATCTTTTCATTCCGTAGATCATGTGATAATTTCCAAAGCTGTTTGTGTCTGAAAATGAAGTTGTGGTTGTGACATGCTTGGAACGGTTTTCCTTCAGTGACCTAAACTACTCAGCTCTGGTAAGTATTCACAAAAATAAAAACTATTTATGAAGTGGTGACCAGTCTTCACAAGTTATCCAAAACAGCACCATGACAAAAAGGGTCTGTACTTTAAGCCTAATAAGTGTCAATGGCTGTGAATATTTTTTTTTTTTGTAATAGTGAAACTGGTAGGGTAACCTCTCTCTGTACAGTGGTTGCATTTATAATTCTTGTATCCATTATAGAAAGCAAAAGGTGAAGTTGTGTTCTAGGTCTGTTGTTTTCAATTATCTTTAAGAAGGAGATAGGGAAATAGTAGCATTTTCATGTTAGAAAAGTCTTTGTTCATTTGGAAGAGATCTGAACAACACAGAGGGACCTAGAAAGTAAACAGTAGTAGGAACCAGAGGAGTAGATAAAATGTGGAGAAAACTAAGAAAATTTTTGTGGTGTCTGAGAGGCATTTGAATTCTGTAAAAACTCTACATTAATAATTATACTGCTTGTTAAAAGGATTATAAATTATTAACAGCTATACATATATTACAGCCAGATAAGAGCATTGTGTGGTAAATAGTGGTGCTCATCAGGGCCAGTAGAAAGTGTTAAAATCATTTAGAACTACTGATTCTGTAAGCAATCTGTTAAACAGACCACTGGTTTGCTTTTTAGTAAGCCAGCTATTAAGAAATCATTAATCTTTTAATAACTGCTTGTGGTGTTAATGTAAAATATATCTGAGTCTTCTCATGCTGTTGCAAAAATAAGATTTATTGTAGTTTGTCAGGCATTTTCTCCTTTCCCTCTCCCCAGTGTTGAGAAGGATGCTTTAACAGAGAAAAGAGATTGATAAGTTGTTAAGTCTTGCATATTTGGCTCCTTTCGTGGTCATTATTTTATGTAGGTTTAATACTTTGTAGGCTCTGTCAATTGTCTTGCCATAATATGAAGAAAATATGTTTGTTGTTTGAGGGGAAAAAGAAAGAAAAGAAAGAAAGTATCAGTGTATGGGTGTGTAAGCTGCGAACAGCTAACAGCCAAAGGGCACTAACTCAGCCAGAAATGGATATTGTAGCGCTCAGAGAGCAATCACCTTGGCAGTTATTTCCCTGAGGAATGGGATAACAACATTTTCAAAATACAGACACCCTATATGTGCTTCTAACCAGTTTGCATTTTCCCAACCTACCTAATTGCAAATCAAACCACAGTTAAAAGATTAACCTGCCTTATCTTAACTCTTTTGCGACATATGCATGTCAATATTCCTTTTCCTTTAAAAAGTATTTTCCACTGTCTTGAGTCTGCTTTTTGTTTACTGCCCAACTTCCACAACCTCCTGTATGGTGGTGTGTCAATGAGAAAGTATCAAGCCTGGGGAAATGTGGCTGGAAATTCAGTGAAAATGAACGGTGTAGTGGGGGGTGGGGGGATGGGGGAGCTTTTTTCCAAATAAGCAGCAACCTCTGAGGGGACTCAGCATGCTCCCTGCTGGGAGTGTGGTGTTGGTACACTCTGCTTTCTGATGTCTTCAACAGAAAAATGACTGAACTCGTAAGGGAATTGGAGATTTAGAAAAGCTCAAATATCTGCTGAACTGCTGGACTTTGTGTCTGCTTTTCCTATTGATTGACCAGTGGAGAAGGCTAGTGTAGAGAAATATGACAGTACAATGACATGAGATGAAATATTTTTTCAGTTAGGAATGACCTCGTAATTCACAAATGGCAGTATGAAGTGGTACTACAGATGAGTTATATGGGGACATCTTAATGAGTAGGAGTTGTTTTTGATCAAGTTCTAGCCACTACACAATTTCTAAGCTTGGAAGAAATGTGTTTCCTATTGCAATTCACCATATGAAGACAAAATTGAGAAAGCTTGCATAGGTGGAGCTACAGGCTGCTTTAGTTGTTTATCCTTGAGGTAATAGTGCTGTTTAACAAAAGGGGTTGCATAGCACCATGGCATTCAAATGTTCAGGTGAGTTCAAGACCATGCACACTTTGTCCGTGCTCCAACTTTAGATCGTGAGCTGCTTGAAAACATATATTAATTTCTTGCAGAAAAGCTTGGGGATTTAAATACATCTATATTTAATTCTGATGATTTTTTTTTTAAATTACATTTTCATAGACCTGATTAAGCCAAACCAATAGGAGCCATATGTGAGTCGCTGTTAAGAAATATGTAAGGTTTTTAGCTAAATCATTGCTTAGTTGAGGTTTCACTTTTAAAGAGACTTAAAGGACTGTTTATGTACAAGTCACATGACCAGTGGACATAAAATATGAAAAATATTAGTGAGAACTTTTCTCAGATTATCTACAATGTTTTCTGCAGAGAGCTCTGTGAAGAATAGAACACTTTTTACAGTTTTGTTAGGACTCAGTAACATGGTTCTTGCAATGAGGTGGATGTAAGTACCTTGAAACTGCTTATGTAAGAGAAGTAATTTCATAAAATCTGACCTTTATTAGAGTTCTCTTCTTCATGGGTGACATAACGAGGTTTTGTTACCTGTGACTTCTATTAACTCACACAAGTAGTCAGTTTGAATGATGCTCAAAATTTCTCCTTCAAAAGGCTGTAGGAATGCAAAGGCTAAACATGACTTTAAATATGTCACTTTCTAGCAAAATACTTCCATTGTGGAAAGGAAACATAAGGTAAGCAAAACCTGCTTAACTTGAAGCTTGTAGTGGACTCTGGTATGGCTACTTCAATTCCCTCTGTGTAGACTGGAAAAACTGCAGTATTTTCACAGCAAAATTTTGCTTTTACCAGGCATGTACCAAGCGATGAGGTGTAAAGGCAAACTGTTATATAAATGTAACTTTCCCTCATATGAAGACAATGAAAGTTTTTTTAAATTATGCGATAGGCCTCCAGTCCTAATTCCAGGGATGCCTGGAAAAGATCAGATTTTGATGTCATGTTGCTTTCCATTATTGCTTTAACTAAAAAAACCTCTAAAAATAATGTGTTCAGTCAAATTATTTAAATCTGACACCTGAAATTAGTGTTATAGAATCATTATGATTGGCAGAGGTAACATCACCAAGTCCAACCATTGGTAGGTCAGTAAAATGTTATAGGCATTTTGGCAGTAATGGAGAATCAGGTCTTTTAGCACTTTTAGATTTAGTAATTTAAAAGAAGTTGAGAGATCTCAACCTGAATAAAGTCACACAGCATATGTGAGATTCATTGGGTACTGCAAACCAGGCAGCATATGCTGGAGTTCACAGATGTGTTAATGTTGCAAGTAATACAACAAAAAGTGAGAAGGGGTCTGAATACTAATATTGATCTGGTTTTGCCCCTTTTATGTTTATTTAAAACATGTTTTCTTAGGAGTTAAACAGCTCTGAAGATGCACACCAAGTTAGGCCTGGGGAGCTAGGGACACACTGCCAGCTGCCCTTGGCCCTTGTGGAGCCCCTTCCCTGCTGGCAGCATTGTGCTGCAGTCACGCTGGCTCCTGGCACAGATGCAATGGGGCAGAAAGCAGCACTCTAAAGTGAGATGAGCTGCTGTGTTGGTTTGTGTGCTGGGCTACTGAAATGATCAGGTGCAACTTTTCTAACTGCTGTGAGTGTGACCCTGATTGTCACTGCTTGGGAATGTGCCTTAGATTTGTGCCTTAGGTTGTCCTTTCATGGCCCTGAATAATGTTTCGTTTTACTTCCTGAAGCTTATAACTAGGATATACTGACATTTATATGTCATATTTGGTCCAGATAAATGCTAGGGGGGTGGGTGGGGGAAATATAGGTGTGTGGAAACGTGCTTTGAATTTATGATATATGTCTACATTCTCTGAAGGTTGAGATTATCCTGCTATAATTATGTAGCTCATCAACTGGCCACCACTCGTGGTGCTTACCTTGTCCATTGCTGAATTTGAAGACCCGTACATTAATTTTAACTCTGATAACAATTGGCTGTAATGTTCCCTGTTGTCACTGCAGCTGTGGAGATCAGGCCTAATGATATGCCAAAAAGTCAGTGACAGTTTGCATACAGGCATGGTTTACTCAGGTCTCAGCACTGCCATTCTCAGAAGATGAGGAGGTATTGAACTGTCAAACTGAGACTGAGCAGGTGACAGCTGATGCATTTTAGATCAGCTGCCTTCATGACTGATTTAGTAAACCTAACTGAGAGCAAGCAGACTTTTTCTCCTTCAATATTATACTCTTCTAAAGAAAAATAAAAAGAAATTGAAGCTGTGAAAATGTGTATTTTTATTTTTAAACACTACCCTTTATACCTTCTTTTCACTTTGAAACCGTTAAGTGTAAAAATTATAAGGATGCAAGATCTGAGAGGATTTTTTTTCTATGGAATGAGTTGAGGTAGAGAAGTATTCTCATCCTTTCCACAGCTATGTGGCAATTTAACATCTGACTCTTTCAGTCAATCACTCTACCTGCTGTCTTCTATACATCATACAACTTCTTTAAATAGGTAATGCTCAAAATAATATAGACAAGCAACAACATGGGGAAATATATGTGATGAATGTAACAATGTATTTCCTTCTCTTCCCTGAGTTTGTTGCTTCCTAATTTGATAACATTGATTAAAAAATAAAGGTATTTCATAGTACAGTCAGGGTTAGCCCAGGATGAAGCCATTCCATAAAACAGAGCAAGCTTCTGGCAGGCCGTGAATACAATGGTGAGACAGAACAAGTGGCATTGCCACTGCAGGTAGGTGCTCATAGATCTGATTGCTCTACTACGAAAGAATTAAATTTTCTTGTGTGCACAGAGAGATGTTTATGGTAATTTCTGGTTGATAACACTAAAATTTGAAAGGTCTAATGGGGTTTTCAAGTGGCAAATTCTTTCTTGTCCATCACTGCTTTACAGAATGTCCTTTTGGCAAAGCAACTGCATACAGAAGAGGTAGAGGAATTTTGTAGATGTCATTTTGTTGGCAGTATCCAGTTGCTCAGAGCACTTTTTGTCTCTTGTGTCTACTGGTAGGCAAAAGGACAGGATGTGGGAAGAGACCTCTTTTCTGCATCTCTTCTTTCCCCTCTTTTTGACTGAAATATTCCCCTCAAAAAAGTTCTGCCATTGCTTTCTGTGGCCATGGGAATGCTCTGTTGTCTGATTTGACTAGCAGGGAATACAGTGGATAATATATACCTTGGGTTCAGAAGAAAAAAAATTTTTATGTCAAGAGAATTTCTGCAGTTTTTCTTGGACAGTGAAAAATATAAAGATGAGATGCTAATATGAAGAGTGTGAAGTGTATTTCTAAGCAAGTTGGTAATACATTGCATATGTTTGTTTTGTGTGTGTTATATTGTTTTTGAGAAATCATGTTTGTGTTTTTTCAATCTGTTAAATACTGGAAAACTGGAACACTGGAGCAGTGAGTAAACTTTGTGAATATAATAGTTAGAGATGTCCAAACCCTTCTGCATTTCTTTTATTCCCCCCACAAAGCTGCAAGCTGAAAATAAAAGTATTTATGCAGAAGTCACATAAATAATGCTTTTCCTTCATCACCACTGCAGCTGGGACTGCAATATTTCTAGTGGTGACTGACGTATTCTCTCACCTCTTTGTCCTCTCCTCATGAAAATGCTTAGCTGCTCCTGAGAAACGCGAGCGTCGGACAAAACGCAGGGTCCTGGGGTTTGCCTTTGGGAGCTCTGAGGGAGGAAAGAGGCCATCAAGGAGATGAACAGAGCTGTGTTGGATCAGATATGCCAGTCACTAGAAGAAAGGTGATGACCCAGGAAGGTGGCAGTGCCAAATCACTGTGTGGCTCAATCCTATATAGCACAATTCTCTAGTGGCTGTTGTTACTGTTTTCTTGGAGTATTAAAAGAAAGAGCGAGGGGGAGTGATTGTAAAATGCTTTTGAAATTAGACTTTATGTATATATATGGAGAGAATTAGCACTAAAAACAGCCTTAAAAAGGTAATAACCCCCAAAATACTTCACTATTTCCAAGTAAGTGTGTGCAGGGGGGAAGGGAAATATCTTTTAAATCTCGGTTATAGCTTCAGGTTAGAGAAAATGCCTTACAGTTCTTGCTGCAGGCTCACTTCCTTATATGCTCAAAACTCACTTCAATATTTATTGAAATTTAAGGTTCTGTTATTGAATATAGTGCCACAAAACATCATTCCAGCAGAATGTTTTCTCTACAGACTCCATGCTACACAGTCCTGCATCATCAGAAAAGAAAAGCTCTGTTTGGATTATAGACAATAATGTTATCAGAAGGATACCTGTGAATTACTTTCTATCAATTTCTGTGGTATTATTTTAACTGTGTATGTAATTTTTAGATTTTGATTCTTTGTAGGCTTCTCGTGTTTTCTTTAAATTATTCAAAATACTAATTTTTCTATTGGTAGGAAGAGTTTCTTTTCCTATCTCTTATGGGTTTATTAAAATCCATACCTGACACTGCTGTCCCTATAAGCTACATTCTGCTTGATTATTGGTACCATTTATGTGTGAATCAGGGGGCCAGATGCTATGACCCTTCACTTAAATCAAGATGCCAACCTGGGACTGGGCTTTTAAGCTCTGATGGCTCTTCATGATTCAGCATCCCTGCCATCAGGGGAAGGAGATAAACACAGCAGTGAAATGGGCAGAGGATGCTCTAATGAGGGTTGTTAATGAGGAAGATAGTTTAATGATGCAATAGAATTCTTTTCCTCAGTTCGCTCTTCCCTTACACCTGTGTATGGTTTAATACACAGAAATATGCACTTAGGATCTAGTCACCTGGAGAGAAATAGTGCACACCTGGGCTATAAGTATTTTGTTTCCTAGAACAGACAGAACGAGAGGTTTATCTGGGTGTGGGGCTTGGGGGGGGTCATAAATGAGTGAGGGGAGCTTCCCTTCCTGATGAATTAATGAGCATAACAGTTAGAGAGAACAGTCTGCAGGGACTGTGCTTGTGGCATCAAGAGCTCATCCTGAAAGAGAGAAAAATAGTGATTTCAGCTTCTCTCATGTTATTTTGCTTTCTAGACAAAACCAGCAAGACAGTGCAAAATCAAAGGCATGCTGGCGGATTGGGTAACCCCACCAGCACAAACGTGTTCCCATGACAGTGCTCCCCAGCCCAAGGCATTACAGACATCGTTAGTGGTATATGGATTGCAGCCACCCCCTTGTTGTAAGGCATCTGTTTGTATAGCTCAACAAGGAAAAAGGAGAGAGAAGTTCATTTCATTTGCAGCTAGAGTGACATATTTAGATCTTGCTCTAAAATTATCAAGTTGCTTCAACCTTCTTGTATTTTACTCTATAGACTTGTAGTTTTCAACCTTTTTTTGATCTGTGAACCTCTCAACCTTTTCCACTGAAGATACAGATCTCTGTATAGTGAGTTAAAGCCCCACTGACAATCAGCTTGAATTTTTAATGTTTTCTTTTCAAGTTATCCTTACAGATATCCCTAGATCTTGAGTATCTGGTGGACTACCTTGTGAAAACCATTGCCCTGAGGTACCAGTCAGGTTGAGCTGAGCCTAAACCTGTAAAAAAGTTGAAGATTTTGGCTGAGAAAAAACCACTCTGTTGAGGGAAGAGAAAAATAGCAGTTTTGATCTGAAGAGTTAAATATTTTCAAAGATAATAGTATTATGTTTTTCCTTTACAAATTTTAAGCAAGCTGAGACTTGGATGCTGATGTCTGAGTGCCAAGTAGTAAGGATGGAGCAAAGACAGAGGTAGCCGTGGAGGAGGGGTATGAGTGATGCTTGCCTCTACAAGGTAGGAGCAGGTCACAGACCCTGAATCACTGGAAATTTTAGACTAGGTTTTAGTGTATGATCCTTTGGAAAACCAAGCAAATTTTCCATGAGGATTTAGAAGTTCATTGAAAGAAATGCATTTCAGGAATCAGTGTTTCCTGACTGGACATTCTTTTTTTCAGTCAGGTATTCACTCTAGCTGAGGAGCAAGCTCAGATGACCCAGGTATTTTAGCACTGAACCTGAACTTATTGGTTGAAGACCATCTAGAGAAGTAATATGGGAAGGGTGTCTGTCAAAGGGAAGTGCAGTCTGATGGGATGATGATGAGCAAATAATTCTAATTATTCGATTAACTGACTTCTAAAATTACTATAGAATTTCATCAGGAAAAAAGGGGCAAATAAAGTCAGCACAGGAATCAACCAACTAAGTGAACATCAGGCTTTTATTTTCAGGTTTCATTTTCCTAGGAGAACTTAACATTGAAGACAGTAACTTTCTTTATGCCCACAGCCAAAGAATAATTTTTTGTTTGTGTTTATGTCTGGATCTTCTTGCTGGCTGTGAGCCTTCCTTTGATAGTATAGGTAGGGACAAGTTAGAATTACATGGTGCAGAACACCTGCTTGCTCTAAGATGCTAAACTGCTGCTTAATAGAAAACTGGATGTCTTACTCGTGTAGTTCTCAAAATGAATCTACTATTTTTTTGACTGCTGGCTATGTGTGATGACTTCTGTAATAAGGAGGAATGGCTAAAAATCAATGGAAAGCTGTTTTAAAACTTTCACACATGAATTGGTATGTGTGCTTGGCATAGATTCTCAAACAGAGTCAGAGGAAATTAATGGAAAGGGAAGGATGTTGGCAAGGAGGAGGTGCATTAAAGAAGCTTGGATTAGATGATGTTAGGTAAAGTGTTTTTAAGCAGCATAGGGAGTCACTAGTATTTTTTATTTATTTATTTGTTTGTTTTAAAGGAGGTTTTTTTTTTCCTGTCTGTACTTAAACAAATCCTGGGAAAACAGAGTAGTGCCAGGCATGTTTAGACTTTTGGGATCTTGAAGAAGCTGGCAGCAAATCATGTGCGTTTTATCAGTCAACTTGTTCCAGAACTCTGGGGTCCACATAGGAAAGCAGATTTGCTTTTTGTATTTCTGGCAGACAGAGATGAATTGTATCCTTTACATGGCCAAAGGGGGAAGAGACACTCTCTTTAAGGGGACAATTTATTTGGTTGTCTTTCTTTGACTGGAGCGTTGCTTTTAGGAGGAGGAGGAGGAAGCTATGTTAGCCGGCATAGACTTGGAAGAACATTACCTCAGATGATGTGGAGCCTGCCAAGTTGTTGGGAGAGGGATGAGACTGAGATACACAGCGTCATATTGCTGTTCCATGCCTTGGAAACTTGAAAGTATTAAAGTGTCTAGCAAGTGCTATTAGACAACAGCTTTCGGAGGTCTGTGTAATGTAAACCCCTCCATTTTAGTAATGTTGAAGTGAAAGTTCCTCTTGCCTCAGAGGAACTACTACTAATGATATTAACATTAATATTTGCACTTCTTAAAGGGAGTGTACTCCCTTCCTTCCCTTGCAACGTTGCTGCCTAAGTTTATAGTTGGGTTTTCATATTTTATGATCTCATATACTCTGCTCAGCTTCCTTTCAGTGTTTGAAATGTACCTATGATAGCACAAAAGCCAAAAAGTATTTGGCAAATTACGAACTGCATTTTGAGTGGTCTATACATGCTCATGCAAATACATGTAGAAAGGGAAGTTTTAGTTCATGTGAATATTTGTATAAACAACATTTTGCACCCATAGTTAAACCTTGTAAATGGAAAAAACTGAAACCAGCTATCTTTGAATTTCATCTGTGGGTTTGGTGAGGAAACGTACATTTCAACAAAGAATGAAGTGAGGGGGAAATAGAAGAGAGAAAAGATAAAAGAAAACAGTGAAGAGGGAGGAGAAAGAGATAAACAGAACCAGTTTACCTGGTGAAAGAGTTTAGGCCTCCCAGCAGCCTTATTGGCATTTCATAAGGATTAGATTATGTTTTAAATATTGCATGATGAAAGGTGCTTCAGCAAGAAGCTTTTGGAAATGAAGTAATATTGGTATAGTACTTCATCTGTTTTCTGTAGAAATGAAATAGCTTCTGGTTCACTTGCACAGCAGCTCCCTGCACTAGTGGGGATAGATATCAGAAGTTTCTTGGTAGGGATGGTTTTGTACTTGTTAGGAGTGGGAGAAAACTAACTGCAAGTCTCCAAAGGGTGCTGGTAGCATTGCTTCCTTTAGGGATTTATCTGGTGTATTATAGGTAGAGGAAAATCTTTGCAAAGCCAGTTATGTTTTATAAGAGTAAGAGAGATTATGGCTGCCTTGGTCATCTGAGGTTGATCTTCTGTCCCCCCAGGTAATTTCCTCTCTAGATGTGCCCCTAGATACCACAGTGAACTGGCAATTCAGCAACTGTTGCTGCACTCCAACATTGCTAGTTAAAATACAGTACAGTATTTGCTAAAATTATTAAAAACAGGTGCAGAAAGCAAAAGTGTGTTTGAGTAGAGAAATGTATTTGTGTAGACATCTAGCTTCCTAGTTGTTACTATCTTTCTTAAGGTAAGGAGATTTCAGTTGTTGAGAAAAATCTTAGGAAAAAAATCCTTTCTGGGTCCTTTTATTATGGGCCTTATATCAAATTGTGGACAGGCTGAGAAGTCTTTCAGGGAAGTGGAAATGCCTCAGGAATAGATCAAAAGGAAATCCTATTCTGTTACTCTTCTCTCTCATCTACCAGAAGTTGGAGGAGGGCAGTCTGGTCACTACGCTGCCTCCCCAGCATGTGTGTGTGCTCACTAGCTCTCCAAAAAAAGCATAGCTGAGAGACAGTCCAGCTCAGTGCAGGAAGAGTGACAGGAGTATTTGGTAGGATGGCCAGTACAAGTGGCCCGTGACAGATACCTTTTCCAAGTTCCAGTGTGCAAAGTAGGCTAATGATGTAGCCTAACGTGTTGTTGGGAACTGGCAGTAGTGACAGGCTCTGGTGGCACATGGAGCAGCTCTGGCCAGGTCTTTCCTTTACTGTTCTGTGTGAATGAGCTGTAAGTACACACGGGGCTGGTGCTCAGTTTCTTCTCCTTGCCCACAGCTGCCTATTCCTCATTGCAAGCTCTGTTTTCGAGGCACAGCTGCAAGATCGAAAAGAATAATCAGACTTGTGACATAGGACCAAAGATTTAGTATTTTGAGAATCTACTCTGAGCAGTACATGCACAAGGGTATTGTTAATTTATAGTATTTTGGGAAAAGGCTGCTAACTGGAGAGCAGCACTACCAGTTAGTGTATTTTTAACTTGTAGTCTTAGTCCTTTATTTTTCAGCTCTAGTATGGGCTTTCCCCCAAATCCCTAGGTACATAGTTCAAAGAGATAAAGCTATTTGATTTTTGTCTCTCTCCTGTCAAGGAACCTGCAAAATTCTTCCTAGAGCCAGAGTGCAGAGGCTGCTAAATAGAATGATTTGATGGCATACGTTACAACATATGTGTACAGTTCATGTGAATGTAATTATTGAAAACTAAATTTAAGACAGAAGGTCTTGCCATAGTAGAAGAATATCATAGGTTGTAGGCAACACTCTTTGTATTTAAGTTTCCTGAAGAGAATTTTTCCACTTCTCTTCATACTTTACAAGAAGGATCTCAGCTTCTAAGTGAATCATTCTACTATCAGAGTTTCTTCTACAGACAAGGAAACAGAAACAATACAAATACCTGTGCATTGGTGTCATCTGAGTCACTGATCAGCACTCCTTTGAACAAGGCAACGTAAAAATGTACAGCGAGAGTAATCTCTCCACAGGTTTAACAAATACATAACAAACAATGTATATAGTTTATAATATACATGTATTCACTTTCAAAATCCCAGCATATTCCTATGTTGTGTCTACAGACAAATGAAGTGTGTTGGGCAGCACTTGCAATGAGCAGTACATCCATACTCAGTTCTCAGAGTTCTTTATACCTAATGAGACCTTTTGTTGCTATGTTTTGGAATTTATATATATATTTTTTTTCAGAATCCAGTAACCCTTAACTGGGTAAATTCCCTTATAAGTTTGAGTGGTTTATGTAAGAAGATTCGATACCAATCAAATGTAAAGATGAGACTTGTAAAATGTTTTATTTGATGAATCCATAGAGAAAACCTGTTACCAGCCTCAACTAATCATGATCTTTGAATAAGACCTGAAGGGAGGTTCTGAGGCTAATAATAAATCAGTCATATTGTCAAAAATGCTTCTAGCTACATAGAATATTAAAGGAAATTATTAAATCTGGAGTCATGGAACATTAGAGCTTTAATATGCCACTGTACTGGCAAATTCCTGGGTTTACTAGGCTTCCAAACTTGCAGTGAGTTTAATTAGAAATGTTATGTTGCAAAGGAAATCGGAAAATGCAGGAGTAACAAAATAGTTTTACTTTTTTTCTCATTTGCTGTACAATTTCTTTTCAATTTCTTCTCCCCCCCGTAAGCATTACAATAACACTTTAGCATTTTCCATGGATAAACCATCAAGAGATAGACTTGGTATTAGCTCCAGAAAATGTTATCATTGCTGTTATCTCTGAAAAGTGACCCAAAGAAATGTGAAACACGAAATTTTTTCTTATGATAGCTTGTCTTCCATGACAACGTATAAAGAAGATGAGAACAATTTTGTTTTTTCTTTTCAATATGAAATATCTCCCTCTGAGAACACAGAGAAAAGATTGGCTATGTCCCCAGACTTTAAATGAGAAACGAGGATGATTAATCTCTATAAAAAAAAAAGACTTGCTCTTTGAAAAACATGTTTGATTTTTAGTTAAAGAACTGACGAATAGAAATCTAAGCACTTTCAACAATTTCAATACAATTTCAAAATTTTAACTAATCTCACATTATGCTGGCTATTGTAATTTGACTGCCTCTCTTGACTTTTCTAGGAAGACCATAAGAGAGAAGAATAATTTTTCTGTTATGATAAAAGATACAACTGCCCTATCACATATGTTCATCCACTTTTGTCTACCAGAATATCTCTAAATAAAAGCATTTTATTGGCTTTGAACTTTCTCTGGGTTTTTCTTTCAGAACAATATCCATCTTCAGCAAATTCCTCATCCAATGTCGTGTTGGAAAACCATCTACTTATCTGATAAACTATGATGATTTTGGAATAATACCACTTATTTCATTGGAATTGTAATTCAAATTGTAAGGCAATCTTTAAGAATCTTCTCTAGAATCACACTTGATTTCTGCGTGTGTGTGTTTGGGGCTTCTCTAGACTGTGTTGACTGTGCATCTCTAAACTGACTGTGCGTCTCTAAACTGACTGTGTTTACTGGATACATGCATATGATATTTTTATTAATGTTAAGAATATATTATGAATTCTAGCATTATTTTGCAAACTGCCCATTTCTGTGTTGTAAAGGTGAGAATTAAAGCTCAGAAAATTCAGAAGTAGGTGGAGTGAGAAAGATCAATCTGACAGGAACCACACACCCAGAGCCCTGAGAGTAAGAGATCAACAGTGTGCAAAGAAATGGTAACACTGGATGTATTGTTTCCAATTGTTTTGTTTTGCTTTGTTTACATAAACTTTTCTAGTTCCACATTCTCCTTTCAGGAAAGTCTGCTTCTTAATGCAATTATTTACAGATGATCTTTTATTTTAAACCCTGAGATTACCTCAGTTAGTTAGAGCATGGTGCTAATAATGCCAGTGTTGTTGATTCAATCATTTATGGGCCAGTCACTTAGGAGTTGGACTCAATGATCCTTGCGGGTCCCTTCCAACTCATAATATTCTGTGATTCTTTCTTGAGGAAGATTTATAATGGAAAGAACTGCTGTATTCCTTTTTGAAATTCTGCTTCTTCAGACTTACTTTCTTCTTTCCATCATTATAGAAGTATTAAGGTATCTCACTGAATGTTACTTAAATAGTAATTGATCTTTATACCTGTAAGTCCCCTTTCTGATAGCAACCATGTTTAGGGCCATTGTGAAACCTTTTTGACTGATTATGTGATTTCAATCAGTTCTGCACTGAGTTTCCCAGAGTGGCAGCTGATGGAGTAGCTGTGGTTTAGAGGTCAATTCTTGCATCACTGAGATCAGCTACACACAGGCAGGCAGAGGTTGGTTTGGCCTTTCATGGGGAATTTGGGTTATTTCTTATTTTTCTTTTTCAACTTCCATCTTTTTTTTTGAGACTGTACATGTTCCCAGTTGCCTTTTATATTCAGTACGAGTTCTTGCTGCAATCATCTCACTCTGAATGTCTCTTGCTGAATGAGACTTCAGTAAAGTTATCTTTTTATACTTTAAATATGAATTTCAGCCTTGGTTAAGCAAGAAATTAATTCTAACCTGCCTTCTGTACCAAACCTGCCAAATGAATGGCTATTAACTCTGGGCTATTAAACCCCAAAAAGCTTTTCTGCAACTTCTGGGAGCTGACCTGGAACTTCCTTTACAAAAGGGAATGAAAAGCTAATCAGAAGCTGCAGAGGATTTTTGTGGCTTTTTTGGGGGCCTGGGAATAAGGGAATGGATAATATAAATATTAGAATATCCTGTTTTCTGGTTATTTTTTTATTTCCTCAATTTTCTAGCAAAGGACTTGCCATTATCTCTAGGTCCAAGGCAACCCAAGGTTTTCAAGTTCTTGCTAAAGACAGGTTAGATGAACTGACAAATTGCTGGTTGTGGGCAGTTGTACCCCCAGGCTTGGTTTAGCACAGTGAAGTTTTGTTTTCAGGGTTTGTTTTTGTTTGGTTGTTTTTTCTGCATGTCATTCTCTGCAGCTGGAATAATTTTCCTTGTATAATTATGCTTTTTAATGTTGGATGTATATTCAAGAAAGCAAACAAGTAAACCCTTTTCCAAAGGTAGGTAAATAGCTCTTACACAGACCCAAGACCTGCAAGTGGACATTGTTGCTTGCTGGGCTCAGCACCCCATGTGTGTGTGCACCTTCTCCTCCTCCAGCTGGGCCTTCTGGCTGGGCCTGCCTGGCTCCAGCTCTGCAGCTCTTGTTGACTGATGTTCTGTCCTGCAGGTTCTTTCCTTCTACCCCTTCGCTTCTACGATATTGAAAGAATTACTATGGTATTCTGAATGTAACTGGAAATAATATTTATTGTGTAGGCAGAGTAACCTATATCTCTACAGGCAGACTAATAGAACAGTGATATTTAACAGATACCAAGATAATTGATTGATGCTATTAATTATAGACAGAAACGGCTAGAGAAAAATAAAATTTATACTTCAAAACTGTCAAGCACATGTAACACTAACATTACTCAGCAAAGCAGAGGAGGGATTGTTTTGGAGTGTTTGAACGGTGACTGTATGATCTAGTTGTTATCTCTATTATCTATTTACTAAGGTTTTTACACAGAGATATTCACTTTGCTCTGCATATACTAAACATTTGGTTATCCCTACCTAACACTGGTACACTGGAAAACCTTCTGTATGCAAGGTGAGATGGGCAGGCTGTTTGAAGGCCCGGTGATTGACTGAGCTGTAGCATTCTCAAGGCTTCAAGAAAGGTTTTTACTTGATGCACTTTCCCGCAGGAGTTCACATTTGCTGTTTTATCTCTGGGAGTGAGCTTACTGACAGACACACACTGAGAGTCACACAGAAATGCCATGGGAGCTGCTTAACAGCATTCACATGCAGAGATGGCATTTGATTCCCAGGTTTCTTTGCTGCAGCCGCTTTATAAGAAATCTAAATCGGGAAACTCTACAGGGTATCAGGAAAGCCGACCTCTGATCTGCGTGCTCTCATCATTAAAAACCCGAGTCCTGCTTCTGAAACAATAAGTAAATTTTATTATTGACTAACTTCTATTCATTTTGGTGGAATCTGTGAAGTGGCAGAACAGCAGGTGTGTAGTCATGCTACTGCGTGCGATAGGACCACAAGAGTTCTCTGACAAGGTGTTAACAGGTTTCCTGACAAACTCACTGTAGCTGTTTTCATTCAATGTAGGAATTGTGTTAGTCTAATTCCTACATGTTGTTCAGGCAAAATGTTCTGGATGTGTTTAAAAGCAAGTGCCAATCTTTTGAAACAGTTCCCAGTACCTGCGTTATAGACATCAAATACTCTGTTAGAGATAGCAGAGCTTGAAATATTTTTTGCATTTTATTTTTTATGCATTCATTTTAATTTATATTTATAAATAT